>NC_141037.1:55205000-55362500 GCF_052040795.2 Danio rerio | reverse complement strand
ACTGTAATTTTACATTCATCTGTAATTTCAGGCATATAAAAAAAAATTTAAATAAGTATTTCACTTTAAACTTCTCCTTCAGAGGCTCAAAAAACACACTGTTATGCATGTTATGTGCACACCGAACCAGCAGGTGGTAATAAAAACCCTTTTTTGTCACATACTTTTATAATGCCCTTTGTACATGCGTAGAGGTGAATACTCAGGAGCTGAAAAGGATATGGGAGATGGAGCTTCAGCTGACCATTATAGATGAGGAATGGGATCTAATCTGGACTCGGGCTAAAAAGATCGCTGTCTGCAACAGGGCCAAATCTATTCTACTTAGAATTGTTCATAGATTACAAGTTACACCCCTTCTCAGCAGCAAGTTTAACTCAAACAATTCACCACTTTGTGTTAAATGTAAGGTGGAAGTGGGAGACTACACCCATTTATTATGGAATTGTCCTGTTATAAAAGCTTATTGGGCAAAAGTAGTTACTTTCATGAGCCGGACTTCAGCTACAGATCTTCACAAATCTTTAATTTTAGGTCTCCCGGTTGGACGTTTGCCTGACAAATTCATTAATCGTTTATTTGACATCTTAGCCTTCGCCGCCAGGAAAAATATACTGATAAACTGGGTCAATGATAAACCCCCATCTTTGAAAGGGTGGCACAATATTATTAGGGAAATGATTCCCTTAGAATTTCTTACCAGTGTCATTCATATTTCAACTGAGGCTTTTCATCAAGTCTGGATTCCTTACTTAGACCTTATTGGTGTTTCTTTAAGCTGTATTTTGAGTTATGGTATGTCATAATTGAATTTATGTGTTTTATTTTATTATTATTTTATCTTTATATATATGTGTGTGTGTGTGTGTGTGTATATATATATATATATATATATATATATATATATATATATATATATATATATATATATATATATATATATATATATGTATGTGTATGCATTAATGTTTGTGTGTGTGTTTGTGTGTGTGTGTGTGTGTGTGTGTGTATATATATATATATATATATATATATATATATATATATATATATATATATATATTGTAGTTTTATTATTTATTATATTTATTAATTAATTAATATAATAATTATAATTTCTTAGTTATTATTTTTTATTTATTTATTTATTTATTTTGTAATTATTTGATTTTTTATTATTTTTTATTATTATTATTTATTTAGCTTTGCATTGTTAGAAATGGGCATTGTCTGTTGGTGTGTTTCAATGTGTTTTGTAATTAATAGTTAAAAGGTTAATAAAAAGAAATTAATAAAATATTAATATTAATAAAAAAAAATTTTGGCTCACATGGACTTAAAAATTGAGTACACTGCATAGAAGTCAATGAAAATGTCCGAACAAAGGCATATTAGGACTTGTAGAACTGTGCATCGATGGATTTCCTCTTCAGTGTTTGGACTTTCAGCAATGAAAAACGAACTAAACTAAACGTTAACTCTGAAAACTTTAATTTGCTAGAACTTCTATGTTTACATTTACATTTAGTCATTTAGCAGACGCTTTTATCCAAAGCGACTTACAAATGAGGACAAGGAAGCAATTTACACAACTATAAGAGCAACAATGAATAAGCTGCTTTGACACAATTCACTTTGTAAAAGCGCTATGGAAATAAAGATGAATTGAATATTACAGTCCTGGGATGCGAACGATGCTGAATATGTGACACAAATGTGTTGAATTTGCCTCAATTTTACCACATTTTCAGTATTTGGAATGAACCCAGCCAGTTTGACCAATCAGAAAGGAGAAAACAGCACGCAAGCTGACATTAAAACTGACCCTGGCCAGAGTTTTCAGAAAGTTTACTTTTCAATCACCTGATACGGTGTTTTCGTGTGGACAAACAGGCAAACTGCTAAAAAAATAAACTGGTCTTGAAAATACTCGTTTGTGTGGACAGGGCCTTGATCCGCTGTACAGTGAGCCTAATATACAAGACTGATGCACAGCAAAGAGAGAATTAATTCCAGTTGTAATTTATTTAAAATGATGTCTTCGAGGGATAACCTGGCAGATTAACGTGACTTTTTTCATGAGCTTCCATGAGTTGAGAAAAACTATGGAAATGTGGTTAAATGTCAGAAAAATGATTGGTCAACCTCTGAGTGTGGCAACTAAAAGAAATCTGTGAACCAACCTTCCTCATCCTGGAACACAACTTCAAAGTTCTTGCTCCAGTCAGACACAGAAAAGTTCCGTGTGGCTTTCAGAGACTAAAAAGTGGAGAAAATATCACTTTTAATAAAAGAAAATTCAAGAAATTAATGAGACAGATTTGTATGACTACAAGTATTAAAACACTTAAGGCCCATTCATGGTTCCGACTGTGCAGAGCCCAGTTTGAGCAACTGTTGTCCAGGGTCTGCAGGAGGATTTCCCCCCCTGGACACCAACAACAGGCTCTACATCATAAGCACGTCCATACAAAAGAAAGCTCCTGATTGGTTAATGTAGTGCAAAGTTTGCTGAAGTTCAGATTTTCCAACTTGAGCGGTTCGTGCGAAACAGGCGTTAAGCTATTCAATCGTGCAAAACGCTCAACACGCGTCGCATCATTCGTGTGAATCGCGTCATTCGCGCCCCTCATTCACACGTATCACACCGCAAAATATCTATTCACGTCTTTGCATTGACTTGACATGTAAATCACTCGCGCGAAACGCTTCTTCCACATCTGGTGTGAACGCAGCATTACAGTTATATAGAGCTTTTCTGGACACTCAAAGCACTTTACACAGTTTTGCAGCAACTTCCTCATCCACTACCAATGTGCAGCATCTAGGGCTGCTCGATTATGGGAAAAATCACAATCACGATTATTTTGGTCATGATTGTATTCACGATTATTCAAAACGATTATCAGTTGAAGTCAAAATTATTCATCCTCCTGTGAATTTATTCATTCATTCATTCATTCATTCATTCATTCAATCATTCAATCATTCATTTTCTTGTCGGCTTAGTCCCTTTATTAATCCGGGGTCGCCACAGCGGAATGAACCGCCAACTTATCCAGCAAGTTTTTACGCAGCGGATGCCCTTCCAGCCACAACCCATCTCTGGGAAGCATCCACACACACATTCACACACACTCTCATACACTATGGACGATTGAGCCTACCCAATTCACCTGTACCGCATGTCTTTAGACTGTGGGGGAAACCGGAGCACCCAGAGGAAACCCACGCGAAGGCAGGGAGAACATGCAAACTCCACGCCGAGGTTCGAACCAGCGACCTAGCGACCTTCTTGCTGTGAGGCGAATGTGCTACCCACTGCGCCACTGCCTCGCCCTGTGAATTTATTTTTAGATATAAATATTTCCCAAATTATGTTTAACAGAGGGTTTTTTTTTTTTTTACAGTATTTCCTATAATATTTTTCATAATTATATTTTTAATCATTAAAGCGCTCACATTAAGATCGCGTAAGATGTGTGTGTGCTCTGCTGTCCGAGGCTAAGCGCGCAAACACACACACACACACACACGCTACTTGTCCGAGGCCAGACACGGCGCGCGCACACACACAACAGCACGTGCTCTTTTGCGCTTTTAAAATTATGAATGTTGCGCATCCAGTGCTGCAAAAGTTATCAGAGGCAAAGAGTTTTCACACGTGTACAACTGGAAAGGGGGCGGTACGTGATGGAATAATCGTTTATCGATTAATGGTTTTTCATAATCGTTAAAAGCCAAAATTGAAATCTGATTTTCGATTAATTGCACAGCCCTAGCAGCATCCGCCTGGAGGACACGACAGCAGCCATATTGTGCTAGACCACACACTAGCTGATTGGTGGAGAGGAGACAGAGGCTGTTTCTCAATATGCGTTCTTCAGCGGTCTTGCGTCCTCATGCAACGTCATCATCAGCTGCCTAAGTTCAGTTCCAATACTCAAGACCGCGAGTACGGAGGAAGCATGAAACTTCCCAGATGTGATTTTGATATCGAGGACGCACCGATGCAGACTTGAGCAGCAAACTCGCTATGGAAGTCCCAGAAGTCATTGCGACTGGAGGTGGGAAGCGCAGCATTTTATTTAGATTTATTATTAAAGTTCAGAGATATTAATTATTTACCTCAGGAGTTTCCCTAAATGAAACGGTGAAAGTAAACATTAACATGAACATCTTAATAAATGAATAAACACATTAAGGGTGTTTGCTTGCTGAAATTCGTTTTAAAATTTGTTTTATTTATATTGTGCAGAGTATATTTATAATGTTTTTATGCAAAGTATATATTTTGAAGAGAGGGAAAACAATAAATCGTTGTATGAATGTTGTAATGTTTAAGTAATTTCCATTTAAAACGCATGAAGGTCACATGACCATCAGGAAGAACGCAGCATGTCATTTCTCAAAGGACGCGTTATTTGCCCTCGCGCTCTCCTGAGTTCGTTCTTCCGAGGACACCTGGCAAGACCGATCTCCACAAGAACGCAAGTCCGTTTTCTGCGTTCTTGGAATTGAGAAACAGCCAGAGTGATGATATGGGGGTGATTAGAAGGCCATGATGGACAGGATGCTGGGGTTAAACCCCTACTCTTTTTCGAAGGACATCCTAGGATTTTTTTTGACCACAAAGAGTCAGATCTCACCGAAAGATGACGCTTACTGAGCAGAGTCACCATCAATGGTCTTACTAACACCATTTCCAGCAGCAACCTAGCTTTCTCATGTGGTCTCCCATTCGAGTACTGACTGGGCTCAGCCCTGCTTAGCTTCAGCAGACAATAGGGGTGTCAAAATTAATCGTTTCTTCGGTGCACTGCGATGCAGACGCGGACAATTCGGTATCGGTTCAGTAATAATCATAACCGGTTATTACTGACGTGATTTACCTCATGTGCGCTCTGTCGCGAGGAAGGCGATCGCGAGTATTTACAACACTCTAACTACTTAAAACTCATAAACTGTGCACAATTTCACTGTGTGTGTTTGCTGGATCAGTCTTTCACTGACATATACAACAATAGCCCCTATTTCACTGAGATCGAGAGAATGAAAGTAGCCTACTCCATTTCTCTCTCTCTCTCTCTCTCGCTCTGTCTCTCTCTCTCTCATTCTCACACACACAGTGGCCCATTTGACCTGCTGGCGTGGCTTCTTCTCTTCTCGGCTGTTTTACAGCGTTACTTTTGCATACAGAAACGAGCGCATGTCTGCAGAATTTTCTCCACCACGTCTATCATACATCAGCTGTGAGATCGCCGCTGCCGCCTGCCGCTTATCAGTATCACTTATCTGTGAAGAACGCAGCGCGCAGCTGATTGAGGGTGTGACCAATCAAAGGGGTGTAGAACTAGACAAGGATCAGAAATTGAGCTGGATATTTATATTTGTTTATATTATTTGCTAAATGCTCGTTTTGTTTAAAGTTACAGTTTATATCTCTGACTGTTTGTATTAAATGACAAAATTGTATTACAAATAGTATAAAAATATAAATATATTCATACATTTAAATACAAAAAATGTGAAGAAAATATAAAACTGTGCATCGAAAGCACCGTCAATGCACCGAAATATCGAATTGAACCGAATCGATGGCATGATAATCGTAACCGAACCGAACCGTGAGACTAGTGTAGGTTCACAGCTCTAGCAGACAACCACGTGAAAGGTGCAGAGAGCTAGCTGTCAGCCAGTTTCAGAACTATACTTTTATTATTATCTTTATAGTTGTTGTGTTTGCAGTGAACAGGCCTTTACTCCTTCATTGTTGTGTTGTGTAACTTATTGTATATGACGCATAAGGAATGATCTGGCAGATTTGCTTACCGACTCCAGCAGAGAGTGCCGACTGATTTTCAGGCTAGTTTTAGTGCGAGGTCTCTTGGAGTGGATGTGCCTTAGCTCCCTTTGAAAAAAGTTCACTTTATCCTGAAAAGTCTCTGATCCTCCTATAAGATGGACACACGATGTAGAAAGGCACCGAACAAACCAATTGGCAGTTATCACTGATAATAACACTAACCAATGTTCTTGTGGAGAAAGCGGATAAAGGTGGCAGCCATTATGTTGCGGTCTTTACAGCTGAGCTCTACTGGAGGCTGGATTCCATCATCTACCACCAGGGTTAAGTATTTATGAACAGGGTCTGGTCCATGGTACGTAAACTAATAATAAAAGAATACAATTCAAATTCATGCATGAGCAATTGGGGGAAATATCAGCTTCTCAAATATCAAGTTTGAAGAAAACAAACCTTGGTTCCGGGACACACACGAAAAGTGAACAGGCGCCAAGGAATAATTTTCAGGTAAAACTCCTTCACAGAAAATTGCTGGAACACAATACAATGAGTTGTTATTCAGAGTAACGACAAGAAGCCTTAAAGCAGGGGTCACCAAACTTGTTCCTGGAGGGCCGGAGCCCTGCAGATTTTAGCTCCAAGCCTAATCAAACACACCTGAAGAAGCTAATCAAGGTCTTACCGTACGTTCACACCGAAAGCGGCGAGAGCGTCCAAGGTCGCTCTGGCCGCCCTGGCGACAACGATGTCTGCCTTCAGCTCCGGCGGCGAGAGCGTCAAAACTCGCTACATTGATCTCGTACTTAAAGGAGCCGTTGCAGCATATCAGTTACATTCCTGCATAAGACATGTTTTTAGCGTGAAAATGTTGCGCACTTCTTATCAAATTCATACAACAATGGAAGATCAAGTTGCATGTGGTGTGGCTTTGCTCTATTTATCCAATATGTGTCCATATGTCTGAAATATCCTGAACCAGCAGTACTGTTTTGTACTGTCACATCGCTTGAGACTCCCGCTTTTTTAAGATAAATTTATATAACATTAATGAACATCAGTAACTCGCCAGTAACTTATTTAATGTATGTTCCTGTAAGAAAACATTGTAAATAATTGGAAATCCGGCGACCGCAATAATCAAACCCTTGGGAACAACTGTGGTCGGAAACAAAGTTCACAGGTCTGTGTTCCCTGAACTGCTATCAATCGTTGGACGTCTTCATTCTGATTGCTTGCCGCCGAACCGCGTCATAGCACATTACCATAAAGTTGACTTCATTTCAACTCTCCTCGACGCTCACGCCGGCGAAGACGCGCTGCTCCTCGCCGCTTATCGTCGCCTATCGCCGCCGGCTCTCATTGAAAATGAATGACTTCCGGCTACTTTGACGCTCTCGCCGCTTTCGGTGTGAACGTACGGTTACTGGGTATACTTGAAACATCCAGGCAGGTGTGTTAAGGCAAGTTGAAGGTAAACCCTGCAGGGACACCGGCCCTCCAGGACCAGGATTGGTGATCCCTACCTTAAAGGAATAGTTCACCAAAAATGTGGATATGCTTTTATATGCTTTTCTTTTCTGTCAGAACAAGACAGTCAGAGAAGTTTTTAAAATGTATTCTGGCTCTTCCATGCTGTGTAATGGTGTTGCATGGTGACTTTTATTTTGAAGCATCCATAAGCGCATAAATCGGTTGTCAAACTAACATGTAATGAAAAAACTGTACAAAATCACGCACAGCTCTCTTAATTGGGTGCTCAGCCAAAACTGCAAAAAGTGCAAATTAAATGTAAATCAAAGGTGGCAACACCAAGGCTCCAAAAATACAAATTTATTAAATTAAAAAGGCTGACACAGAGCGAACTGTGTTTCAAACTAACATGTAAAGCATGTCGTATGAAGCTGATCTGTGATTTTGTAAAAAAATAAAAAAATAAAAAATAAAATAAAATAAAAAATTCTAGTTTTTAAATTATAAACTTAAATCACTGACTTACGGCAGTAACCGAATGCATGTTATGCACAACTAATGTATTCGACACATAACATAAGGCACATAAGGCACATAAGGTACAGTATGTGACATTGTAACAGTAATATGCTCTATATCATTACCAATCATTACACAGTAACACCAAGTCAACTAGTTTTCTTGTTCATCATCTTCCTCTGTAAATGAACTGTGTGGTTCCAGCCACATAATATTTAAAACTACTCTGATTCTGTTCATACATTTATTCTCTTGTTGCGTAGAAACCTGCTGGATAAGTTGGCGGTTTTATTTTATTTACTTTATTTATTTATACAGGGACAATGTACAACATGACATGTTGTGCCAGAGTTAGCTATAAAGCTAATTTACATCTGTAGTCCCTGGGCAGGAAGTAACAAATTTAACACTTATAACAAATACAATATACACTAACAGTACAATAAATACAATACATCATTGTCAATAAAATGAAATCAAATCAGTGGCTGCATATTTGATTTTGTTTTAGCCAGATTTTAAATTCATTCCGCTGTGGCAACCCCGGATTAATAAAGGGACTAAGCTGACAAGAAAATGAATGAATGAATGAAAACAACAAAGAAAAATCCCAAATATTCCATGATTTAAACCAAATGCAAAAAATCTGGCGACTTTCATTGCCTAGAATAGACCTTTTACAACTCTATGCTATCCCAGAATTTCCATGACCTGTGGAAACCCTGTCATACAAACCAAGGACGGCTTCTGGGTAAGTAAATTATAGGGTGATGTTAATTTTCAGGACTTTTCCCTTAAAAAAAAATCTAAATATACACAAACGCAGCGCTAACCCAATGTAATTTAATTTACCTTTGGTGAGATGTAGCAATAGACCTTTTTTGGTTTCCTGATTTTCTCTGACTGGCCCTCTACAGGGGAGTCATGCTCCTCCTCCTCTTCACCCATGGAGGGCCGTCTCTGCAGGGCTAGTTGAGAAGATGCTAAAATCTGCCAAGGACAACTACTGTAAGTGCCCATGTTGTAGAGGTAGGCCTCAAAATAGATGCTTATGCCTGGGGTAGACACGTTTTTCTCCACACAGTTCTTCTCATTTTCTAAATAAACAAAGACATGTAGAAAAGGTTACAGTGATGCGCTTCCATTTTTATGGATGCTACACATATGTGTGACTCAAGGGCATCCTGCCAATCTGAGAGGTTTTACAGTGCATGAAGAAAGTATTCACAGGGATTCACTTTTTCCACATGTTTTATGTTACAGCCTTATTCCAAAATGAATTAAATTAATTTATTTCTTCAAAATTCTACGCACAATACCCCATAATGTCAATGTGAATAAAGTTTTTTTTTTTTTAAATTGTGGCAAATTTATTAAAAATAAAACCTAAAAATCAGATGTACATCAGTATTCACAGATTTTGCTTAATACTTTGTTGATGCTCCTTTGGCAGGGATTACAGCCTCAAGTCTTTTTGAATATGATTCCACAAGCTTGGCACACCTGTCTTTGGGAATGTTTGCTCATTCCTCTTTGAAGGACCTCTCAAGCTCTATTAGGTTGGATGGGAAGTGACGGTGTACAGCCATTTTCAGATCACTCCAAAGATGTTCAATAGGATTTAGGTCTGGGCTCTGGCTGGACCACTTAAAGACATTCACCGAGTTGTTGTGAAGCCACTCCATTGATATTTTGGCAGTGTGCTTTGGGTCATTGTCCTGCTGGAAGATGAACCGTCGCCCCAGTCTGAGGTCAAGAGCACTTTTCATTCAGGATGTCTCTGTACATTGCTGCATTCATCTTTCCCTCTATCCTGACTAGTCTTCCAGTTCCAGCTGCTGAAAAACATCCCTACAGCCACCTCCATGCCTAACTGTAGGGAAAGTATTAGCCTGGTGATGAGTGGTGCCTGGTTTTCTCTAAACATAACACCTGGAATTCACTCCAAAGAGTTCAATTTTAGTATCATCAGACAAAGGAATTTTGCTTTTTATTGTCTGAGAGTCCTTCAGGTGCCTTTTGACAAATTCCAGGTGGGGAGAGGCTTCCGTCTGGGCACTCTACCATACAGGCCTGATTGGTGGATTGCTGCACAGATGGTTGTCCTTCTGTAATGTTCTCCTCTCTCCACAGAAGAACGCTGGAACTCAGACATAGTGATCATCGGGTTATTGATCACCTCTCTGACTAAGGCCCTTCTCCCCCGATCACTCAGCTTAGATGGCTGGCCTGCTCTATGATATTCACAGCTGCTGTATCTGCTGTTTCTGTCCGTTCGCATCCTGTCCCTTTGTGCCCCCTGGCAGGATATTCACAAACTGCGGTCATAAATTAAAAACACGTGCTTGCCCATTTAAAACGACGGCGGTATAAGCTACGGCGGTAATAGCCACATTGAACTCTCACTAACTGTACATGTGATTTTTCTAAATGTTTTATTTTTGATAAATTTGCAACAATTTCAAAAAAGCATTTTTTCACATTGTCATTATGGGGTATTGTGTGTAGAATTTTGAGGAAATATATGAATTTAATGAATTTTGGAATAAGGCTAACATAAAAAAATGCGGAAAAAGTGAAGCGTTATTAATACTTTCCGGAAGCACTGTATGTTGCAGAAAATAACAGGGTTCCCACACTCAAATCTCACACTTTGACCACTGAATTTTCAATTACAATTCCACAATTTTTCAATCACATCTCAACTCATATCATTATTATAGTGCCAAATGATAAGAATAATAATAATTTCTTACATTTATATAGCGCTTTTTTGGGCACTCAAAGCACTTTACACACTACCACCAGTGTGCAGTTTCCACCTGGATGACACGACGGCAGCCATATTGCGCCAGACCGCACACCACACACCAGCAGATTGGTGGAGAGGAGATGAAGCCAGTGATGAAGTGATGAAGCCAAATGTGATTTGGGGATGGTTAGAAGGCCATGATGCACAGAGGCCAGTGGGCAAATCTGGCCAGGGGTTAAACCCCTACTCTTTTTTGAAGGACATCCTGGGATTTTTAACGACCACCTGGTCAGGACCTTGGTTTAACATCTCATCCGAAAGACGGCGCTCACTGAGCAGTATAGAGTCCGCGATGCTATACTGGGGCATCAGGACCCACAAAGACCTCAGGTTGAGTGCCCCCTGCTGGCCTCACTAACCACTTTTGGCAGCAACCTAGCTTTCCCATGTAGTCTCCCATCCTGGTACTGACCGGGCGCAGCCCTGCTTAGCTTCAGTGGGCGACCATGTGAGAGTTGCAAAGAGCTAGCTGCCGGCTACACATTTGCATATTAACAAATGATGTACTAATGGAAACTAAAAGAGAAAAGATGGAAGCACCAACCTAACTAATTTGGCTTTGGCCAAATTAATAATAATGGTTACAGAATGAATGTAAAAAGATGGCCATTATGGGCAGCTCTTTATGTGCACAAAATCAACGGACCCGTTCCAAAGGTGCGTTTAAAGGTCATCAGCATATTAAATGCTTGAAACTTCCAACGTTTTTTAATAATAAAACATGAACATTTATAAAGCTGTACATTGTATTTTACCATCTTTACATAAAATTACAAAAATTAATAACCACGTGTAATGCTGCGTTCACACCAGACACGGCACGTGCCTCAAGCGCAAGTGATTCACATGTTAAGTCATTGCAAACGCGCGAATAGATATCCTGCGGCGCGAATGATGAGAATTGCGCGGTGCGCATGGCGCGAATGGCATGGCGCGAATTAAGCGTTTTGCGCGTTTGACGCGTTTAATGCGCGTTTTGCGCGAATCACTCGCATTCGAAAATCTGAACTTCAGCGGACATTCGCGCCGCGTTAACCAAGGAGGAGCTTGCTCTTGTGGGGGCGTGATTGTGACGTAACGCCTGTTGTCGGTGTCCCAGGGGAAATCCCCCAGCAGACACCGACAAGAAGTTCATCAAACTGGGCTGGGCTCAGTCAGAAGCACGCTGAAAACCTCCATCAGCCAGGTTCAGTTTCTGGAGGAGTGTATGAGCTTAAAGAGCTGTATGCACCTCTGAAAGGATGTAGTGGACTCAGACACGGCTCTAAACGTATTGACGCTGTTTATCATCCTTCATAAAGCACAAACACTGTTATTTTCTTCATAAAATCCATGTTAGCCCGTTAGCTATGAAGCTAGAGTCATGGGGCAGATAGAAGCCCTGCCCATCACGCGAATCCGCGTCTGTTCTGAAGTGAATTTGACACGCGAATGAAGCGGGGTTTGACGCGCGAATGAAGCGGGGTGTGACGCGCGAATGAAGCGAGTAACCTCAAATGTTCACGCGGCTATTTACGTGCGAATAGCGCGATGTATCCGCGTGTTCCGCGTCTG
Organism: Danio rerio; assembly: GCF_052040795.2. Classification (NCBI taxonomy): domain Eukaryota; kingdom Metazoa; phylum Chordata; class Actinopteri; order Cypriniformes; family Danionidae; genus Danio; species Danio rerio. Next base: position 55,350,339 of record NC_141037.1, on the reverse strand, counting down.
GTGTGAACACAGCATTAGATGTTTCTAATGCAGCATCTATAAGGCAGGACGGTACATGTTGCCTGCTGTTATCACTCTCCCATACTTTTTTTTCCCTTTGTCTGAAAGCCTTGATTACATTATGATGGAGTTCTTCTTTTATTATTTGATCCAGTTTGGATTGTAAAAAATCTATTTTTTATATTCTCTCATTCACTGGATTTTAAGTTTAAGCAACTGTGACGATTTCCGCTGCTGAGAAACCCAGACATGTGAAGAGTCCATTTCATCTTTGTGCAGTCAAAGCTCTGAAAAGAAGCCATTGTGGGACGACATAAGAACACTAAGTTTAACTCACCGCTGAGTACAATGATGTCAAACTCCCCGTTTCTGAGGGGCTGGTCCCTGTACGAGATGCAGGCTCTAAAGCAGCCTTTCTTCTTGAAAGTAAGCCTCATTAAAACTTGACATTGAGGCTTGTTCGCGGACACTGACGTGCTGTAGAAGTCTTCTGAGCTCTCCTCCTCCACTGTGCCCAACTGTAGGAACAGTTAGAAGAGATCTGAACGGATAATACAGCAAATCCCGCAGTTTCATTAATGCCTAATGCATAAAAATGAACCTCTATATTGAGCGAATTGAAATTCTAAGTACTGAGTGTGCTTACTGGATGGACATGCACGCTGTAGTTGACCTCATCTACGAGTGAGACGGAGTTGCTGGTGGGGTTGCCGTACTCATCCCGAGGCTCAATCTGCAGCGTGTGTTGCTGGCCGTAAGTCAGCACCAGTGTTGAAAAGTGGTAGGCTATCTTTGTTTTGGATGGGACAACTGTACCTGCAACACATATACATTCGATGTCAGAATTATTAGCCCCCCTAAATTATTAGCGCACCTGTTTATTTTTTTCCCCAATTTCTGTTTAATGGAGGGAAGATTGTTTCAGCACATTTCTAAGCATAATAGTTTTAGAAACCTATTTCTAATACCCGATTTATTTTATCTTTGCCATGATGACAGTAAATAATATTTTACTTGATATTTTTCTAGACACTTCTATACAGCTTAAAGTGACATTTAAAGGCTTAACTAGGTTAATAAGGTGAAATAGGCAGGTTAGGGTAATTAGGCAAGTTATTGTATATTGATGGTTTGTTCTGTAGACTATCGAAAAAATAATTAGCTTAAAGGGGCTAATAATTTTGTCTCAAAATTGGGTTTTAAAAAATTAAAATCTGCTTTTATTCTAGCCGAAATAAAACAAATGAGACTTTCTCAAGAAGAAAAAAATAGAATTAGACAAACTGTGAAAATTTCCTTGCTCTGATAAACACCATTTGGGAAATATTAAAAAACGAAAAAAGAAATCAAAAGGGGGCTAATAATTCTAACTTCAACTGTATATAACTCTTGTCAGGCATCATCTGCATATGTTCATGTCTTTTTGTTGTTGTTGTTTTTTTGTTTTGTTGCATCGCACAGCTTATTGAGCCCCAATTATACATTAAAAAGGGTCGTATTTTGGTTTTAAGGGTCATCAACAACAGGCTGATATGCGTGCAATATCAATATCGTTAATTTTAAAGGTGTACAATCTGTTTTTGCCTTAATATAAACTATTTCATGTTAGTACTCCGGCTTTACTGCAGTCTTCATCTCAATGGACAGTGAATTTACTTAACTAATAACACAATACATTCAAAAGTTTCAAACACATTACTTTACATGCTGTCATTAATCTGTATATACAGCACGTAGAGCGCTGTATTCTCAAAATATTCTCAAAATATTGTTATTTTATTTTTATTTTATTTTTAAAGAAAAATTAAGATGTAAAAAAAAAATTAAGAGGTTAAATGCAGAGCTTTTCTATTACAAGGTGAAAAAACACCTGCAAGTTCTGAAAGAGATCAAACCTAAAGGCTGATTTGTACTTCTGCATCAAGCGCACGCGTATGCTTCGGCGCAGCCTATCCATTGCCGCATAACCCTACGCCGTGGCCGTCGCTGACGTGCACCTCTTAAAAAATGTAACTACATCGCATCGACGTGTAGAGCAAGCTCTGTGATTGGTCGGCTTGCTAGCGCTGACGAGTCTGGGTGGCACTGAGAGCCTGATGGAGCGATTGTTTACAAGTGTGGAGTCCCGTGAAGGAACTACGGGTGGAAAGTTTTGTTTTGTGTTCACTAGGGATGTAACGGTATCAGATTTTCACGGTACGGTAATACCTCGGTATGAATGTCACGGTACGGTATTTATTGAATCATTTACAGGAAAAACAAAACTTATGAAAATACTCCAAAAAAGTGCCAAAAGTGTCAATGACATACAAATTAGCCATCTATCTGTAAGCTTTGAAACAGGAACTTCAATTTTAATAACAAAAAAATATTAAACCATGTAAAAAAAATAAAGTTTCAATTTAGTATTGTTGAAAACTCATCACATTCAACATTTAATCACTCACTCACTTAGATAGAGATGGGCTTTAAGGAAAATTATCATAGAACTATAATCTGGTAAAAGCTGGTATCTCTGGGCATTTACAATGTCCCCGGCAACAGAAAAAACCCCTCTCCTTTGGGACTGAGGTTTCTGGGACAGAGATATGACTTGGCCCAGGTTGACAGCAGTGGGTAACGTTGTGCATTGTCTTTCCCCCACTTGAGAGGACAAACCATGAGTGAGATAGAGGTCTTTGTACCTCTTTGCGGTACAAGTCAATGTCTGCATCAATCTGAACAGTGTGCTGTGTTTCTGCAGTCCCCATGACTGTTATTACTCGTATTCCCCAACTTGCAGGCACGTGCACACATAGGGCTCAACCTGTGCAGTGCACATGCCCTTTTTAGTCTTGGATAGAAAGTGCCCTTCCAAAATGATCAAAAGTGCCCCCGCAACACGACACACGCTCCGTCCCGCCCTTCAGTAGGCGCGCGACAACACCGCTCTTGAGTATGCGCGCTCAACCCCCCTCTCTGCTTTACAGTACGCGCGCGACAACACAGCCGATCAGAACGCGCGCGACAACACCGCTATTCAGTACGCGCGCGGCGACAACACCCGCTTTAGGTTTCAATCATCTCCAGCTCTTTTTCATCCCCGCTACTAGAAGCACACTCCATTTCCGCATTACTGGATCTGTAGTGACAACAGACCGCAAAGGATGATGGCCACGCATGGGCTGATGGGAATTGTAGTTTCCGCTCGTTCGCTTCATTCGCCTGAGCAAATTTTCTCAGAAGACCTATAGTTTTACCGAGTCATGCGACTACGGTAATATCGAAAAAAAATTATATTGCGGTATGACGGTATTTACAATATCGTTACATCCCTAGTGTTTACCTCATAGTTAAAGTTGTTGCACGAACGCCAGTTCCTGCCTCAAAATGAGCGAGTTTGAGCCACTTGTACATTCAGCAAGTGTTCAGGAAAAGCAAAACACCAGCGAAGAAACTCGCAACAGAGGAACATTAACACCTCACTGCCAACTAACGTTTCGGAAGTGTTAATGTAGACCTACAAAGTAAGCGCGCAGAAGTATAAATGCACGGCTACGCGCGCTGCATGCGCCGTAGGTTACGCCGGTCACTTGACGCAGAAGTATAAACCAGGCTTAAGCCAAAGAAAAGTAACCCAAAAGTAACCCAAAAGTAACTCAAAAGTAATATAACGCATTACTTTCCAAAAACGCAACTAGCTACTTTTTTGGGGGAGTAACTCAAAATAGTAATGCACTATTCTAAAAAGTAACTTTCCTCAACACTGGTCATAATCTTTTGAACCAACGGTGTAACAATTTCAAGAACTATGGTAAGTGTGTAAAGTGTGTCAGTAAGGCAGTTGCATTGTACCTGGTTGAAATATCTTGTAGTAAGGACTGTAGGCCACATTCAGTCCTCCGAGTTTGACAGCTACCTCATAGCGTCCAGCCTTCCGCACAGTGAAGGCCACTTTGACGACATTAGACTCAGGCTCTTGAAGGACCTCCTGGGTAACAGGGACTTCTAAGGCCAGCTCTATGTGAGTGATGTTCACCCTCAGTCCCACAGGTCTGTGTGCAGGAAACGGCTGGCCATTTTTGTAGAAAAGCTGAGAGAACATTTCAAAATATCCAATCAATAGACAAAGGCTTTATGAGAAAAATAGTATATGAGCAGAATAGCAGGTCTGAATTCATAGTTATCGGAAAAACAGTAGGGGAGATGAGATTTTACTTCAGGCGAGGTTCTGTGGTGTGCATCTAATGAACGCGATGCAATCCCACATGAGAGAATTCTTAAAAGGGAGTGAAGCAACGCAACTGGTAGATGTAGCACATTCGAATTCTATTCATATAACTCACATTCATACAATATAGAAATTACTTTACAAACTTTCAAATTCATATGTAAAACCTTTCTGATGCTGCTAAAATCTCTAGTCATTTTAACGAAGCTTCATAGAGCACCCAATGTGCTGCCAATATAAACTTTGAGTCAAATATTTTTTGATCAAATCTTGTGATTGGCTACCTGCACTCGGAAACTCATGGTTTGACCCACTTCCTGTGGCTCTTTCCAGTCCCAGGAGACTTTGCAGGAGCGTGGGTCCAAATAATTACCCCGCACATAGTCGTAAATACTGCGGTCTCCATGTCGGGCAGGGTCATCATTCTGTAAGAAGCTGACCACACGAGCAGCAAGCTCGCACAGAAACTTGATGGTAAAGACGAATGCGATGATGGAAACAGTTATTCCACCTAAAGAAATGAACGTTAGTATATAATGTTAGTATACAACTAACAAAAAAAAACAAAAAAGACAAGTGCTATATAAATGTAAGAAATTATTATAACTATTACTCACCTTCAGACCTTAGGTACTAGTAAAATTAGAAAATTAGATCAGTTTACCTCTAACCCAATCACCCTGGGGGCTGAAGCCTGAGACCCCTGCTCTTCCTACACACAACTGCACGTACTCTCAAAGCTCCATCTTCAATATCATATTTGCAGATAATATTGTGATTCTGAGTCTCACATCAATACAATGAGAATGCATACCTAAATGAGGTTAAATGAATGGTGCCAGAACAGCAGAGCCCCAAAAATATTCAAGGCCTCCAATCACCTTGGTAAAAATCTATTCAACCTGCCATCTAGCAAGCACTTCCATGGTCTGATGGCCAAAACTGAGACTTTAAAAAACTTCTCCTCATAATCTCATTGTATATTGTCAGATGTTTTGATTCAGTTTGTACAGTCCTATTATTTGCTTTATTCACTGTGTATTTTATAAATAATAAACAGCACAATCTACAGAACATATGATTAACTTTTCACTGCTTGTTATTAGGGCTGGGCGATTTGGCAAAAAAAATAAAAAAATCTAGTTTTTTTATAAAGTTTGACCGATTTACGATTTTGATTTAGATTTTTTTTTTTTATTGTGTTACTAGTCTTCTCAAAACATTACAACAACATGACTGAAGTAACATTCTCTTTAAAAGTAACTTGAAAAACCATCTGGTTAGGGAACAGTGTATTTTTAATGGCCATGCCATACATAAATTGGTCAAGGTGTAAATAAATGTAAAACAAATTCACAAGTTAAATAGCGTTGCTGAAGATTTGAATAAGAAATATTTGTGTAAATATTGCAGGTGCAGGAATACAGGGGTATTTTTGCAAGTTTTGCTGAGTCTAGGAAAGATTGGCTGTGAGTTCAGCTTTGGCTTTGTCTTCTGATTGAATGACTGGTTGTAATGCTGCTGCCTTTTTCTTAAAAAGATACAGTGGAAGTAAAGGACTAAACATGGAAACTGTAAAGCCTAATTTAACCCAATGTGTGAAGTTGTGGATGTATAGCAGGAGCAAATACAAGCACCAGATGTGTGTCTAATATAAAACAATATATTTAATCTATTTTTCTTTTTTCCCCTTTTAAATATCGATCATTTGATGCGCTTCGCAGCTCTCTCTCTGTATTATGCTGCCTGATCTGTCTGGTTTTCAACTAGGTCCGCTAAATGACGTCATGGGGGCGGGTACTTTCATTTTCACTGCTACAGTCCCTCACATCTGCTTGTGTTCAAACCAAAAGATCGGCACGTTTTTTCTCATGGCAGGTTTTTACGTCCTTCATACATGTTGAGATCCAGTTTATCGACTTGATGAGGGAATATGTCTTGACAATCCACACAGACGTGACTCAGACTAATGCAACAAGTAAAATCCTACATGACTTCACGCTTTAACAGGCAGTCAAGCAGGCCGTACACCAGAAGCGCCGCGACACGGCTCGCACATGACAGTTTAAACTATCATACACCAAACGCGCACATTCGCATGATGTTTAACATGAAACTAATCAGATGGCGCTCTGTGGCGCGGCTGAAATATGAACTGCTTCGTGAATCATGGCTGGGCGGCGCCGATGTGTGTATAGAAACCTGTTTAGAATTCTAAAATCCATGGCACTGCGTGGTGCTGCGCGGCGCCGAGAGGCACTTCTGGTGTGCTTCCTGCTTCATACAGAGAGTGAACCAAAGCGCATTGTCTTAAAATTCATATTAATCGGAAAAAAAAAAAAAAAAAAAACCGCCCAGCCCTACTCGTTATAAATAAACTAAAAATATTGTGTATATGATATAATCTTGAAACTTAATGGTGACTCACCAATCACGTAAAACATGAGGTCCCTTATCAGAAAGCACAGGGCAATGGTACAGCCAAAGATCAGAGCTCCTGCTGTAAGGTGAGACACACAATAAAAATGTACAAAATTAAAAACAATTGACATGATTGTTACTATTATTATGAAATCATTTTACTCATACATTATCAGCTCTCTGTTGCAACAGGCAGAACAATTCATGTCAAATAAAACCATAGAAACACAACAAGTAGAAATAAAGTGTGTACACGAGTGTGTAAATGCATTTCAGTGTGGAGTAAATTCAAGCACGTCAAAACGTAATGTTTTTTTCAACTTGATTAATTTACATGCAAGTTCACTTTACAGGGGAAAAAAGTATTTGGCCTACCATTAGACATTCAGCAATGGTATATTGACCATATATAGACCATTTCAATGTGGCTATGTTATTGGCCCATAAACACTTCCTGCTTGTTGTCAAACTATTTCATAACGGCCCATTCACACTGGGCGTCAGCGTCAACGCTTTCCATTGACTTTGAATGGGTGACGTCAGGCGTTGCCGAATTGCAATGTGGATCCGTTGGCGCCGCTTCAAGAGGCGTTGCTCACTGCAGAAGTTGGGACTAGCTCAACTTTTCAAGCGCCGACAGAAGCGTCAGCCAATCAGATCGCTGTATGCAATAACACCAGCTAGACAGTGGCCTATTGCTGACTGAATTTCATTGGCTGACAATAGCTTCAGCCCCAACTTCAGACACACCTTCAGTCAATCGTTGACGCTGAAGCCCCGTGTGAATGGAATGTAACTGTATCAAGAGGAAATTTAATCATATCTTAACATTATTTATCAATATGAGGACTTTTTTGGATTAACAGAAGCTATGGAAATTAAAAATGTGAAACAGGAAATACAAAAGGACCATTGTTATCGTTTACATCCCTCAAAACTGTCTATGACAATCTCCTGGCCTCCACTTGAACAGTGAAATCATATTGGGAGAGAAACACAGCTGATAAAACACTCAAATCTAAAGCAAACTTGGAGATCTACTAAAAGATCCCTGGTGTACTTCAGGACAGTCTCCCCAAAAGAGAAAGGGTTAGGGTTAGAGTGTGCTTAGTGTTCAGGGAAGCCACACTAAATACAAAATGTTTCAATTTTGTGCACATATTTCTTGTACTTTCTGTTTGTATCCTACAACATCCTTGTTGTGTTTGCTAAAACACCAGAGCTGGTGGTGGCTTTGACTTTTGCACAGTATTGCATTACAATGTAAGCGGATACTGCAGTTTTTTGCAAGCTTTTCAAATGTATTGTTCAACACGAGAGCATCAGTTAGGTCAGGCACTGATGCTGAGTCATGAGGGCAGGCTCGCTCTCCAATTCAAATGAAGCTTCCAAAATAACCAAGCAAATATTTAGCGTTCAAGTCCAGAACAAATCATGAACTTAAAAAAAAAAAACTTTGTTCACTACTCTATAACTAGGGATGGGTCATGAAAACAATTATATTAATAAAAATAATTAAATAAAAAGCAACTGTTTTGTTCTTATCACGGTTTTGGGGGGGGCGAATGCCATTATATTTTTGACATCAGTTGCAGGCCGAAGGGAGGAGAAGGGGGCCAGTAGTTTGAGACCTCTGCTGTGAATGGTAGATTATAAGGCTATGTATTTTATGCTAATGTATGGTCTAAGTCAGTGTTTCTCAACTGGTGGGTCGCGACCCACTAACACTTTCAGTGGGTCGCAGAGTGTGTGGTCGAAAAAACAACAAAAGTTAAATTTTTAACTTATTTTGACTTTTATTTTGAAATGCGTGCACGGCAACCCTACCGTTTGACATGTGAAATATCCTTTAATTAAAGCAACAAATATATTAAATCGCAAGTACGCCCCCAAATATGTAAAGTATGGATTCACATATATTGATGACAAAAAAAAGACTCAAAGCCTCAATGTGTCATAAGCAGTGAGGTGCTCTCACAAGAGAGCACGAGACCTTCTAAATTAAAACGACATTTAGTAACCAGACAACATGCTTTATTAACTGTTTAGTTCATGATAACTGAACCTTTCCTTCCCCTAACCACTGTTTACAGTATTTGTCGTTTTTACTTAACGTAATATTTCTATAATTTGATGCATTTTGTTGAAGGACAGCAATACAATATTGTTTATTTGTGAGTCTTGGTGATTTTCTTATGATTTATCTGTCACTACTTGTGTATGGTAACAAATAAATAAAAATTATTTATAATTTCTAAAATTGTATTAGTTCCTAAACATTTGGGTTGCGGCTTGATGGCCATGTAAAAATGTGGGTTCCATGGCCAAACCAGTTGAGAACCCCTGGTCTAAGTATTACAATAGGGATTTTTTTTTTTTTACAATGTAAACTTAATCAAATCAAAAACATAGAACAGTGATACAAACCGAATGGATGATTTTTTTAACTGTCCCACACATCTCTAAATATATTGATATAATATGAATATGACAATCATATGATCAATCTGTATGCTGTTAAGGTACTAATCTTTAAAGTGATTGCTCACCCAGCCCTATGCTCAATTTGAAATAAAGGTAACTTCAACAGCAAAACCCATACCAAAAGACCACTTCTCATTCAGCCTCCTCTCAGCAAGGCTGTGCACCAGCTGGACCTCGTAATCTTGATCTCTGCTTCCCTTTGAAGCCTGGAGAACCCTAACGCCTGTGGACAGTTTGATGTAATCCTCGTAGTAATAGCCCCACGCTGCCAGAGAGAGCTGAAGTTGGCTGTCAAACTGGGCTAGATCATCCAAATTAGTGCATCCCAAAGTCTTCAAACTGCCAAAACACAAAGAACAAGAGCCATTATATATTCACTCAAGACGCTCCTGATGTTCTCTGACATTTATAACCCAGTGATGTTCAACCTGTGGCTGTGATGGTATTGGTGAGTGCCAGCTGTTATCAATACAAGTAAGATTGGTAATATACGAAAAAATGCCAAGTCATAAGTTAATGTATTATGTCCAGTGTTGGGAGTAATGCATTACAAGTAACGCGAGTTACGTCATAATATTACTTTTCTAACGCTCCATTCACACAGGGCGTCAGCATCAACGCTTCCCATTCACTTTGAATAGGGGCCGTCAGGCATTGCCAAACTGCATTTTGCATCCGTCGCCGTCGCTTCAGAGGTGTTGCTTGCAGCAGAAGTTGGGACCAGCTCAACTTTTTAAGCGCTGATGGAAGCGTCAGCCAATCAGATCGCTGTATGCAAATACACCAGTTAGACAGTGGCCTATTGCTGACTGAATTTCATTGGCTGACGCTGCTATGATGATCGCGTTAGCCTAATTTCAGACACGCCTTTAGTCAAGCATTGACGCTGAAACCCCATGTAAATGGGCTGTAAGTAACGAATAAAGTAACGCATTACTTTTAAAAAGTAAACAATAATATTTAAGTTACTTTTTAAAACATGTAAAAAATAAATTGCTGAATAAAAAGAACGTAGTCACGTTGAATTCCGCATGCAATGAGAATACGCAGGAACAGAGAGAAAGGAAGATGGCAGAATCTGACATTTCTGCAATGGAAATATTCTCGTTATTTTAAACACTTGGAGGAAAAGGAAAAGAGGATTATCTAAATGAGCAGTGGTTTTACTTCACTAATAAGACAAAAAGTACAAAAGTAGCAAATGCATTTCTTTAAACTTTCATTAATCTGCATATACAGGTTGTATAGCACTGGGATCAGGAAACTCTCAGAAGATAACATTATCCTACATTCATTTTTTGATGTGTTTTTTAAGGTAAATGAAGGTTATACAGTGTGCTGTTAATTGTAGAGTGCTGTATTTAAAAAAAGAAAAGGAGAACCCCCATGCAAGTTCTGAAAGAGATCAAGCCTCAGCCAGGTCAGAAAAAGTAACGTATCGCATTACTTACCATAAAAAAAGTAACTAGTTACTTTTTTGAGGAGTAACTCATTGTTCAAATGCATTAATAAAGTAACTTTTCCAACACTGATTATGGCTATTATGATCATGGTTTCTGCAGGTTTAAAGTCAAATTTAAGACTTTAAGACATTTTTAAGAATATTATGAACTAAATTTCAGATTTAGTGGTGAACACTAAGGATTTTTTCTACTGGCCTGTTTGGGCCAATAGAATTTTACTTGCTTCATCAAATAAATTCTAATTTAGTTATTTCTGAGCCACATTTTTAAAATAATGTGTCAAAACAAGCAAACTAGTTGTATACAGGTACTTTTTTTCAAAAATGTTTCTTTTTTTTCAAAATGACACATTTTAAAACTATAACAAACTAAATGTGTGTCCACGACAATGTTATTTTAAGGAATATCTGGTGAATGGAGTTAAAAATTGTTCAAAGTTCTATTGCGATGGATTGTTAGTGATTGAATGGGTGTTGGGCCATTTATAGGAGTAGTTGAGTAAGTTTATATTAAATGAATACCTGTTTGAAATGAAAACCTACAAGATAATATTGGAGTTAATTTACAGGTTTTTAAAGACCTGTGGACACCTTATATGATGTTTACGAGTCAAGAAATAAATAATAAAGTACTATGTGTTCACTATTTGATTGGTTTAATAACAATATTTTCATTTGAAACATAATTTGTGCAGAATATTAGGGCTGCTCGATTTTGAAAAAAAATCATAATCACGATTATTTTGGTCATAATTGTAATCAAGATCATTTAAAAAACGATTATTAGTTGTAGTCAAATTGATTAGCGCTTTTTTTTAAATAAATGTTTCCCAAATTATGAAATAGGAATTTTAACAGTATTTCTTCTAATATTTTTTTGCTCCTGGAGAAAGGCTTATTTGTTTTATTTTAGCTAGAATAAAAGCAAGTTTAAATATTTTGAAACCCATTTTAAGGTCAATAGTAGTCCCCTTAAGAAATATATTTTTGATTGTCTGCAGAAGAAACTACTGTTATACAATGACTTGCCTAATTACCCTAGTTAAGCCCTTGAATTGCACTTTAATCTGAATGCTTGTATTTTAAAAAACATCTAGTAAAATATTATGTACTGTCATCATAGGAAAGATAAAAGAAATCAGTAATTAGAAATGAAATATCAAAACTATTATGTTCAGAATTAAGTAAAAAAAAAAAAAAACTTATTTTCATTAAACAGAAATTGGAGGAAAAGTGTTGCTAATATTCAGGAGGGCTAATAATTCTGACTTCAACTGTATATACACAGTTATTTTCCACCCTGCAAAGGAAAGAGATATAAATAGAATAGAATAAAAATATGAAACAAACTGTGCTTTAAGCATCTTCACCCTAAGAAAAACACTCTACAAAAATCCTTCAGTCAAGATTAGTGAGGGATTATCTCGTTGTTTGATTAATAATAAAAACAGGCGGCAGCAGGAATATTGCGCTGTCACTTTAATGGTTTCTCTTTCACGTGTCTTTTGATTCTCAACTCGTTTGTTTATTACACAAATGAGGGTTAATATGAATAATCCCTAATCACCATGTTTTGACACCTATTTGACCATTAAAGCACTCACATTAAGATGACTTTAGATGTCTGCGCTCCTCTGCTTGTCTCAGTGTGCGGATGAGACAGAATGCAGACCGGCCGCATGCTTCTGACTGACACAAGCACGCGGTCTTTCGTGCTTTTGGTATATGATGCAATATTCGTTTATCTCGATTAATGCTTTTTCATAATCGTTAGAAGCCAAAATCGAATTCGGATTTTCGATTAATTGCACAGCCCTACTGAATATGTGATCGCGGGTCCAGTGCTCCAGTTCTCTGCTGGTTTTGACTGCTCGTATGACCTACAGACTTGCAGAACCTGATGCATCCGGGACAAGAGTTGATAAGCAAAATAATACTTATAGTAACATAAGATGGTGTGAGCGTTAGAATTGTGGGTTCCTTAAAAGCCGCTTAAATGATTGTATAAAATTATCCACAGGGCTGCAAAATGTAAAATTTTTTAATCAACTAAAGCCTAGTTCACACTACAGGATTTTAAACATCAGCAGATCGCTGTGCCATTCACACTACATGACTTGACTTTGTGTCTTTTAATCTCTGTGGTGTTCACACTACGCGACACTCTGTGAATGACCTACAAGAGGGGGGTCACACACTGCATGATCTGACAACAACTCATTCCCCATCAGCTCATTCAAGCTACCAAACCACAGCCAATGAAATTTTGAGGGAGGAGTCGTCAGAAAAAGCTGAACACTATTGGATGCTTGTGTGCTGATTACATCACTGACAGCGTTTCAAGCTTTGGAGAAAGCATTTAAAAACATCGTCAAATCAGCTGATCTATCAGCGGATTAACCACTCATCTGCAGGTTCCAGTGGATAGATACACAGAGAGTTTAATTTTTGTAATTTTATAACTCTTTGAAATAAAACTAACATATTTATAACACCCTGCCGTTTTCTAACTATCAGTGTATTTCTTTCTGACATTGTTATTTTTTTTATTACAAAACAGTAAAGAACTGAGCATTTCTGCCTTAAATTACCATATTGGTCAAAATGACTGCATGCATGTCTGATACTTTTCACTGTGACTTTAAACATGTGTGCATTTTCTTGCCTGGCAACTTCCTGATGGCAAAAACATCAGTTCACTTCAGATATCTTTAAAAACAGCATATTATGTGCTGTGAAATAGCTCCTGTTTGAAAGTGAAAATGAAAGCCAAGCCTTTAAGTGTTTTAGTATCTTAACTACATATTTATAGGCTTTATTACCAAAACAAAGATTATATTTTTAGGGTAATGGTGTCATTAAATATGATGCCAGACATTTAAAGCTTAATTTTAATATCTCAATAATAGCTTTGAATGTAAATATGTTGTGACAATACGGCGTTTTAAATGAGAACGGTCAGAATGAGCAGTATGGTAATTCTAATAGTTACAGAATTCTAGTTCCACTGTTAATATATCCTCCTCTCATGTCTGTGCTAACGCAGAATGAAGCGAGTGCGTTGATGCCCATTCTGACCAATCACAGATGTTTCTGCTGAGCTCCTGAACACAGGCATTCAGCTCATGCTGATATGCTCTCTCATTGGCTGCTGCTCGTCACTACATCTGACCACACGTGGGGTTGAGTCGGCCGACTGCTCTGGAATATTTAGCATGCTAAATGTTGGATATTCGTCTGCGAGGTGTCTGCGACGCGTCAGCGAGCCTCGTTGATGTGTTGTTCAGTAGTTCACACATAGAGAGCAGCGAGCGCTGAGCACCCGCAGATTTCTTCCAGATCACAGCTCGATCTGTCGGCGAGCTCGTTAACTTCCAAATCGGGCTTAAAATCCTCTAGTGTGAACTAGGCATTAAAAAGGTAAGTAAACTGGTTTTGATGGTATCTCCCATAGTGGAAACTATTTTGAGACTGTTTCAGACGTCACTATAGTTATAATCAACATGGTCACATTCGTATTTTCTAGACAAGCAACAAATATTGTCTTTTTGCCAGAAATTATAAGTAATAATTGAGAGCATTCTTTTTCTCGTAAAAATAGTCAATGAGGTAAGCAAATGAATCCTATTTTAAAGCGAAAACTAGATGATTTTGCTTAATTTTGACTAACTATTTCTGAAAAATGTATTACTCGTCTAGAAAATGCTTCTCAATTTTAGGATTTTGACATATTTGGACTAGAAACGAGACAAAAACTCAAACTACTAAGTAAGAAATGCATTTCTTGCAATGTATGAAGCCATCCCTACCTGCTAGAATGTAGATGAACAGTTCAGGTAGGTGCGATGATGTGCATGTGAACTCACGTGTGATAGTAATGCTCCAGGCTCTGAGAACAAAGCCACTCCTGAAAGGCAAAGTCTCTGAGCAGCTGCACGTGGGCTTCGATGATCTCCCTCCAGTGACGCTTTTCCTTTACCACTTCCTCCAGTCGGGACAGCACGCATAAACTCAGCTCCTCCAGGGTCTGAACATCTAGACACACAGCAACAGACAGACTAAAGAACACTGGAGGATGAGGTGACCTGGCGACGTTGCAAGCTCTCCAAAGTGTTACGTTATAAAAAGTATGAGGAACTAGTTAGCACAAAGTCCAAGGTTCACATGTACTGTATACAGTGCATTCCACTTAAATTGGCACCCTTGGTAAATGTGAGCAAACAGTGGCAGAAAGGAGTGTGTGCGGGATCAATCAAAATGATATGCTAAAATAGAAATGCCATTTTTATCATTGAAAATATGCTAACAATTAGTTTACTGAAAAAAAAATTAGATAATTACATTTACTTTGTACTAAAAATTTACAATACACATCTGACTTATGTTTGCTTTTACATTCTTTTATTTTCTGAAAAAGTTTGTAATAAATAAACTGATAATATTAATAATAATAATAATCATCATCTCCACTTACTTAATAAGAATAATAATGTAAAATAATTTCAAATGTATGTCAGCATTATAAATTAGTAGGGGTGTAACGATACACTCAGCTCACGATACGATGTGTATCACGGTATAATGTTCACGATTCGATATGTATCACGATATTTGGAATAAAAAATTTAAATTAAACTGAAATGCAAATTTTACCAAGTAAACTATTTTTTATGTATTTCTTTTGTTTCAACTTGTTAAACTGAACCTTCTTTAAGAAAATAAATTAAACAGGCCTGTCTCTGGAAAATAAAACAATTTAAAAACTACTTAAAAATATTATTGAAATGACAGAGACAAAATTAAGGAACAATTTAAGTAAAGGTGCGAAAAAAATAAGCTTTCTATTAAATTGAATTTATCAGTAAGAGCTTAAGGCTTTGCTTGGTCACTTGCGTTTTTGTGTGTGCACATAAAATCCATTTTTCCAGGTATTTAATTCATATTTAATTAAATTAATTTAGAGATATCTCTAATCACAATTGTGACTAGTCAAAACTCGTTTAGAGATATCTGCAAATATTTTTCAATGGAAGTCAATGGAGGAATATGACTAGTCATAATATATTTGCAGATATCTAGAATCTGATTTCGTACTAGTACAATTGTAATTGCAGATATCTCTAATTGTCATTCTGACTAGTCAAATTATAATTATGACTAGTCAAAATATAATTAGAAATATCTCTAAATATATTTAAGGATCGTCAGAACAAAGGTTTAAATGCTAAAACGGCTTGCCATACGCAGGCGTCTATCATCCGCCCTCTGTAGTAACAGCTCACGGTCAGCTCACGTCATGTGTGATTTTGCGGCGGGAACATTATATCAAGACAGAATGATATTTTAGGGTGAACTGTGCCTTATAAATACAGTATGAGACTCTTTCAACACCATTAGAAGGTATCCATGTCGCTGTGCAAAGTATGTAAATCACTGTGAAGACTTTAAAACTTAGGATATGTTTGACCCAGTATGTGTGTCAAAAAGCGGACGAGTCTAAAGCAATGACTGTACAACCGAAATGTTGCCAGCCGTCTGATTTTGAGAGGATGGGTCGTCCTCTATTTCAGCTCCACTCATCTTGGTCTGCTAACATTACTGCTGCTGCAATCTGAACTCACGTGCGACAGCAGGTGGAACGTAGCTCACGTGCAAACAGCTCAACTAATAAGAGAAAACAGACGTCATATCGTAATCAAATCGTCATAACGCCACGATGCATAGAGACATTTTTGCATCGCAATAAATCGTACAACGATAAATCGTTACACCCCTATAAATTAGTATCTGCAGTGTTGTGAAATCTGTTTAACCCTACACTGTAAAAAATGGCCGTGACTTCAACGGTAAAAAAACTGTAAAAATGCTACAGTACAAATCCGTAACCTGGTTAACAGTATGTTTCCTTAATATATATGGCGAATAACCGTAAATTGACTTTCCCAGAATTCCCTGCATGGCACATAACTTTTTATGCATTTGGCTGACATTATTATGGATCTTTTTTAGCTGTTTCCCTATCAGCTTTGTACATTAGAGATTTATGTTACATCTAATGTTGATAAACAATGCTTATTTCATTACTTTAATTTTATGCGTGTTACCATACTGGTGTTTAGTAGCTGTGTGAATCACACTGAGCACCTTCTATATGCTGATACTCTTTTCTGCTTGTGGGAAAAGTTGATTGTGATGAGCATTGGCTCATTATGTAACTTCCTCATCACCACCTGCATGCAGGTGTGCTAATGTGTCTAACTGTGCAAAAACTCCAAACGTTTCTCTAAATTTTTCCGATAAAAAAAAAGAAACGATCAACTATTAAATACAAATCTGCTCTACTTTAATGGCTGTAACAGTATAAGCTATTTGGCGGGAAAATAATCGGGATTCAGGTCGGGCTCCAGCCAAAAAGTTTAATGAACTGGCAGACAAGGGCCAGGCTACAGCCTGTGCGTCTCGGGCCAGGGCCAGGCTAGGGCTTAGATTTAAGGTCCACGCAGGGCTTCAACGTCACACTTAACAAGCAGATGAAGAAATCTGTTTTTCCAAAAGTTAAAAAACAAAATTGTGTTTGACAAGCACGAAATTGTTTAATATGCTTTTGATAAGATACTGGGGGGAAAAAAGCTGATAAGATTCTATTTCCCTTAAAATGCCAAATGCACCCTGAATCACCCTGGTGCAAATTCACCCACCAATGGCGTTCAAATATTATGAATCCAGTTCTGTAAAGCCACAGCTAGACACTATCACCTCGGAATCTTTTGCAAGTTGCACAAGAATAGACAATTGCAAATACACTTCAGGAGCACTCAATGGCATTCTGGCAGCCACTACCAGCATTCATGACAGTCCTTATATCCAGAGGACACATTTACAGTTTCCATTCTGCACCATAGACACAATGGAGAACAAACAAGCGCTTATAAATGACATCCACAATGTGAGCAATGGCACTATCACTATACTAGAGTTGAGTAACAGCGACAGCCACAGCACCACTACCAAATAATGTAGCATCAAGTGTCAGGCATGCCTGTATTGTGTGGTTAAGGGCCGAGACACACAAAGCCAACAGCAAATAACTAGCACCAACAAAACCCATCTGTGTTGTCGACTTGTTATATCGCAACTGGACCGAAAAGCTACACGTGAACACACCAAATGAACAAAAGCTGACTGAAATGAGAGCCAAGTTCAAGAGGACGTGTCTTTCACAGGAGGCATTAGTCTGTTTTCTCATTCTGCAAAGGGAAACCGTAAAAGTGTAAACAAAGCAGTATTTAGTACCATTATCACAGTAATTGTGACCACTGAAAGATTCGCTCATGTAAATATATTTAATACTCTAATAATGCATATCATTTGCAAATACTAGCGAAAAATAGTGAAATTACAGCCAGCCTCTTTGTGTTCCTTCTTGGCTTACATTTACATTTAGCAGACACTTTTATCAAAAGCGACTTACAAATGAGGACAAGTGAAGTGCTGTAGGCAAGTTTCAGGTATGTAAAGTGTAAGAAGCAAAAACATTAGTAATTTTTTTTTGTACAGTTAGCGGTGAAGCTAGAGAGGCAATTGCAGATTAGTAAGGGAAGTGGAGACTAAATAGTTGAGTTTTTAGTCGTTTCTTGAAGACAGCGAGTGACTCTGCCGTTCTGATGCAGTTAGGGAGTTCATTCCACCAACTGGGCAGATTGAACGCGAGAGTTCGGAAAAGTGATTTCTTCCCTAATTGGGATGGAACCACGAGGCGACGTTCATTCACAGAACGCAAGTTTCTGGAGGGCACATAAATCTGCAGCAGTGAGAGCAGATAAGGAGCAAAGCCAGAAGTCGCTTTGTAAGCAAACATCAGAGCTTTGAATTGTATGTGTGCTGCAACTGGCAGCCAGTGCAAACGGATGAGTAGCAGAGTGACATGTGCTCTTTTAGGTTCACTAAAGACACTCGTGCTGCTGCGTTCTGAAGCAGCTGAAGAGGTTTGATAGAGTTAGCTGGGAGCCCGGCTAGTAGAGAGTTGCAATAGTCCAGTCTGGAGAGAACAAGAGCTTGAACAAGGAGTTGAGCTGCATGTTCAGATAGGAAGGGTCGGACCTTTCTGATGTTATAGAGTGCGAATCTGCAAGATCGAGCAGTTCTAGAAATGTGGTCAGAGAAGTTTAGTTGGTCATCAATCTTTACTCCAAGGCTTTTTACCATTTTGGATGGTTGCCCCATCCATCTGGATTGAAAAGTTATGATGGAGAGTTGGGTTGGCAGACACTTCAAGCATTTGAATTGTTTACTTGCCACGTCACTTTACAATGTCACACTCACGCTCAGATTCGTTGCTGAATAACCCATCAAGAGTGCTCTCTTCCGCCGACGTTGATTCTAAATGCTGAATTGGGCACTAATGAGCTCCACCATTAACCCGACGAGAGGCGACATGCGGAACACACCAAACCAACTAGCCAGACTGAAGAAGCCCAATGGCCAAATATCAGCTTGGTGTGTCCCGGCCTTAAAGGGCCATGAAACCCCCTCGTTTCAGCAGGGTGTTTTCACACCTCTACTTTGGAAAAAGTCAGGCGTGTCCAGCTCTGTTTAGGGGGGAGTGTCGGAGCAACTAAAGTGGGAGTGTCTATTTGGGCACGCGCGAGTTTCAGTCAAAATACTCACACACAGGAAAAAGAGATGATGTTTAACCTACATGGACATCTGTAGTGGAATTATTTGCCAGATTATTAAATGGTGGACTTTAACTGCAGTTTGGCTTTTTCATTCAGGGAATTCATTCATGCCCCTCGCGACAAACGAGATATTTGATTCGAGGAGCTGCTCTAAGCGTGTATTTTTCATGCAATGTTTGATACCGCACGGCGAATGAGAGAAAAAAAAACCTCCGCATTTCCCGGAAACTTAGATGCACACGGCAGGTAGCGTCAGAAAGCCGTGTGTGTTATTCCGGTCACAAAATGCGGTTAAAAACCCTACACGAGGTTAAAGTTTGGTTGTGGTCCTAACATGTTACGGTGCAATAGTTAACTTAGTTCGATACGAACAAACTGAATAAACAAAGAGCACTAGTCGCTCACTTACCAAATCTGTAGAGACAGAACAATCACCAGCAACTAGAGCCGCGTCTTTATGAAGAGAATACTACAAGCGATTACAGATCACAGCGTTTGCAGATGAGAACAGCTCTCAGGTAAACAATAATCCTCCTTAGACACGTAAGTTATTGTTGTCGAGCGTCGCGTACACTGTTAATCCACACGTGAGTCTGAGCTCTCACAGAGAGAAAATGAAAACAAAACTTAACAGCAGCAAACTATAAAAGCAACACTTCACGCTTGTTTTGCCAACACAACGTGGCGTCTCTGTGGTGTAAACACGGTGACACTAATGAATATTAATGAAGTTGCACAATAGAGCGCGCTGATTGGTTTGAACCAAGCCTTACTCATGCATTAATGCATCACACTGTAAGACGTAATAAGACTCACTCTGGCACAGACGTCCAGTCTGCACGCTGGAATACAGGCTATTATGTCATGACCGTGACGCAGCTTCAAAAATTCGTTTCAAACAGGAAGTACAAATTTGCTTGAAATAACGCAAAAACAACCAATTTACACTTTTTAGTGAAATATAGGTGTCCTAATAGTGTTTTTAGCAGTGTGGGACACATATACCACTGTCAACAGCTCAAAAAATGTGTTTTGGTGTTTCGTGACCCTTTAACGATAATGGTTGTGCTAACAGGGCTGGACTAGAATATTTGGTTGTTCAAATATTTTAGATTTTTGATTATGAATTTTTATTCTAGAATATTTTTTCCCCAAATACCGCTTCTTTTACTGTTAAACTGAACAGTCGCATCATTGATGATGTAAGCATGCTCAGGTCCGGTAGGTAAAAATGCAACGTGAGTGCAGGCCGAGAGGGAGAGGGGATGGGGGACAATCACGCTTTGGCATGGTTCAAGGCAACTGTACCTAATCTGAGTGCGCCCTGAAACAGATTAGCAACGGATATGAATCTAATCGCTCAAACCACTTCAGGAGGTGGTCTGGGATGCATTGCAGATGAAACTGGACATATCCAAGGTCCTGTCCACATTAACACGAGTATTTTCAAAACCGCAGTTTTTTTCTCAACATGTTTGGCTGTTTCTCCACACAAAAGCTCAGTCTCAGGTGACTGAAACCGAAAGTTTATAAAAAAACTCAGGCCAAAGTAAAGATTTTCCAAAACTCCACGTACAGTGTGGTCATGTGGCCAGTAAAACCAGAGTTTTTGTCTCATGACATCAGCGTGCGCTGTTTTCTCTTTTCTGGTTGGACAACACAGCTGGGTTTACACCAAATGAAGAAGTGACAATTAAAGAATAGAGTCAGATACCCTTAACACTTATGAATATACTGGACACTAGTGTTTCTCAACCACATGCCTGAAGGACCAGCAGCTCTGCACATTTCACATGTCTACTTAACCCAGGGGTGTCCAAACTCGGTCCTGGAGGGCCAGAGTCCTGCAGATTTTAGCTCCAACTTGCCTCAACACACCAGCAAGGATGTTTCTAGAGAGCCTAGTAAGAGCTTGATTAGCTAGCCCAGGTATGTCTGATTGGGGTTAGAACTGAACTTTGCAGGACACCGGCCCTCCAGTTCAGAGCTTGGACATGCCTGCCTTAAAGGGTCACGAAACACCAAAACACATTTTTTGAGCTGTTGACAGTCGTATATGTGTCCCACACTGCTAAAAACACTATTAGGACACCTATATTTCACTAAAAAGTGTAAATTGGTTGTTTTTGCGTTATTTCAAGCAAATTCGTACTTCCGGTTTGAAACGAATTTTTGAAGCTGCGTCACGGTCATGACATAATAGCGTGTATTCCAGCGTGCAGACTGGACGTCTGTGCCAGAGTGTGTCTTATTATGTCTTACAGTGTGTTGCATTAATGCATGAGTAAGGCTTGGTTCAAACCAATCAGCGCGCTCTATTGTGCAACTTCATTAATATTCATTGCTGTCAGAGTGTTGACGGCAGAGACGCCATGTTGTGTTGGCAAAACAAGCGTGAAGTGTTGCTTTTATAGTTTGCTGCCGTTAAGTTTCGTTTTCATTTTCTCTCTGTGAGAGCGCAGACTCACGTGTGGATTAACAGTGTACGCGACGCGCGACAACAATAACTTACGTGTCTAAGGAGGAACATTGTTTACCTGAGAGCTGTTCTCATCTGCAAACGCTGAGATCCGAATTAGCTTGTAGTCTCCTCTAAATAAAGACGCGGCTCTAGTTGCTGGTGATTGTCCTGTCTCTACAGATTTGGTAAGTGAGCGAGCAGTGCTCTTTGTTTATTCAGTTTGTATTTTATTCGTATCAAACAAACTATTGCACCGAGTGTAAACAAGTTAGCACTAAAAGTTACAACAAAACTATAACCTCGTGTTGGATTTTGTGACCGGAATAACACACGCGGCTTTCTGACACTACCTGCCATGTGCATCTAAGTTTCCGGGAAATGCTGAGTTTTTGTTTCTCTCATTCGCCGTGCTGTATCAAACATTGCATGAAAAATACACGCTTAGAGCAGTTCCTCTAATCAAATATCTTGTTTGTCGGGAGGGACATGAATGAATTCCCTGAATGAAAAAGCCAAACTGCAGTTAAAGTCCACCATTTAATAATCTGGCAAATAATTCGACTACAGATGTCCATGTAAACACAGTCACATTGTCCGCTGTGGTTGTGTGTTTTGACTCTGAATTTCAGCGCGCCCAAATAGACACTCCCACACCAAGCCTCTTTTCTTCCTCCGACACTCCCCCCTAAACAGAGCTGGACACGCCCACTTTTCTGACTTTTTCCAAAGTAGAGGTGTGAAAACACCCTGCTGAAACGAGGGGGTTTCATGGCCCTTTAACCAAACACACCTGATTCAGATCTTCAGCAATGACTGAAAGATCTGTAATGGTCAAGACAGACAAAGGACACATCCAAAACATGCAGTGTTGGTGGTCCTCCAGAAACGTGGTACAAAAACCCTGGCTTAAATAAACCTGGTTGTTGAAAGTGCCTGTCAATTTCACACCTCCCATAAAATAAAAGAATATTTGCTATACGATAAACACTGGGTTTTGACATGATGAACACTTCAAAAAACTTTGAACCAAATAAACTCGGCGGGATGTTGGGCACCCTTTATTACAGAACATGAAAGAAACGTGACCAGCTCATGACAACCCTCCACATCCACTTTTAAATTAGTTAAACTAACCTTCAAACAAATACTTGTATTCGGACAGGCCGTGCCCCTGGAGCCATTCTTCAATCTGACTTTCCTTCCCTTTCTTCCAGCGCACCTCCCAGAAGAAAACCCACGAGACTGAACAGAAGACGAAGGTCAGCAAAAACAGGCGGTCCATCAGACCATGTTCAGCCTCCACTCAGACCTCTGTGTGCTCAGGGTCTGCCTCGCTTTCTGCTGTCCTATCTGCTCCCCAGTACTTCTCCCATTTCTTCTCCTATTGAGGGGGAAAAGACAAGGATTTATAAATCTTCACAAATCAATATTATGTGCAGTGTAGTGATGGGTCATTCTTGAACGATTCGTTCATTGGGAACAAATCTTTTGTATAACTCGAGAACAGCGAGTCATCTCAGGGAGGGATTCGTTCATTCGCTCATGCGCACATTTGAGCAGGTGGAGTAGAAGATTAGTTCAATTTTCGAGTCCTCTATCGGGTTTGAGTCATTCGTCCATCATGAGAAAGACAGACGCTAATCATATGCAGTCAGAGCCGTAAAAAGACTTGACTCCCTTTGTGCCGGATTAGTTGTTGATCAGATACACGCATACAATGTCTTCAACTGTAAACACAATAACAGACTACAACTATGCTAGCATCTCGTTTAACTTTAATGTACAACTATCGATGCATGCAGTCCTTGGTAGATGTGTTTGGAAGCAATTCTTAACATTTTTATTATATTTTGACAAATTGAACGAAATGGATGAAATGTCTCAAAAAAAGATTTGTTCACCTCGCTGAACAAGACTCAAAGGTCAGTAAAATGATTTGAACTTTCCATCACTAATGCAGTGCATTCAGAAAATTTAATTTTTCTTTTCACTACTATGTTCACTTCACAACAATAATATATATATATATATATATATATATATATATATATATATATATATATATATATATATATATATATATATATATATATATATATATATATATTATATATATATATATATATACACACACACACACACACACACACACACACAGTTGAAGTCAGAATTATTAACCCCCCTAACTTATTAGCGCCCCTGTTTATTTTTTTTCCCCCAATTTCTGTTTAATAGAGGGAAGATTGTTTCAGCACATTTCTAAGCATAACTAAGTTAGGGTAATTAGTCAAGTTATTTTATAACGATGGTTTGTTCTGTAGACTATCAAAAAAAAATAGCTTAAAGGGGCTAATAATTTTGTCCCAAAAATTTTTTTTTTTTAATTAAAAATTGCTTATATTCTAGCCGAAATAGAACAAATATGACTTTATCTGAAAGAAAAAATATTAGCATACATACAGTGAAAATTTCCTTGCTCTGTTAAACAACATTTGGGAAATATTAAAAAAAGAAAAAAAATTAAAAGGGGGCTAATAATTCTGACTTCAACTGTATATTTACAGTTGAAGCTATATATATATATATATATATATATATATATATATATATATATATATATATATATATATATTTATACATATATATTTATTTATTTATTTATATATATATATATATATATATATATATATATATATATATATATATACATACATACATATATATATACATACATATATATATATATATATATACAACAAAAACCTAAAGTAAAAACACTGAAATCTCAAAATAACACTCCTAATTGTGTTAATAACTTAAGGATGATTGGCAGCAATCGAAGCCTAAAGGATTTTTTGGGTATGATACAAAAAACACGAGACACCAGAAAAGGTGACACTTTAAAAGGATAGTTCAGACAAAAATAAAAATTCACCCATAATTTACTGACATTTCACTTTTTTAAAACCTACTTTAGTTGTTTTATTTAGCTGAACACAAAATAAAACATTTGGAAAATGCTGGTTGCAGCAGCATTCTTCAAAATATCTTCTTTTGTGTTCAACGGAAGAAATAAACTTATACAAGTTTAAAACCTTTCGAAGGAGAGGAAATAATGAGATAATTTCCATCATCTTCTTAAAGAATATTGAAAACAAACAACATTAGAGTCCACTGACTTCCCTTTTAAGAACAATGGGGCATTTCTCAAAACATCATTCGCTGTGAAAAACAGCATTATTCAGTTTTAAAACTATGTGGGTATTCTTAATTTATTTCATTATCGAGATTAAAGTGCAGATTTATCTATTTTAGTATACCACAACAGTCCAAAGACATGCGCTATAGTTGAATTGAATAAGCTAAATTGGAAGTAATCTATGTGTGTGAATGTGAGAGCTAAGTATGGGTGTTTCCCATTGCTGGGTTGCGACTGGAAGGGCATAGGCTGTGTAAAACATATGCTGGATAAGTTAGCGGTTCATTCCGCTGTGGCGACCCCTGATAAAAAAACGGACTAAGCCAAAGGAAAATGAATGAATATAAGGAACACCAAGTTGTCTACATGTTCAATAAGAGATACGAAGGTTTTATTGAGGTAAAGGTTGTTTATATTTGCACATTTGGACAATCCTGTTCAATAAAATAGACAACACAAACACAAATTAATTATCATGAGGTACTGTAATGAGCCCAAACCATATTTGTAACTGTAACTAGGCATATTTTAATGCTATATCGTTTATCACGTTAACGTATTGAGGTAAAGTTGATTTTATATTCGCACATTCGATCATTTTAACACTCCCTACATAGTTTACTGTGCTTCAGTTCAAGTATAAAGGTTAGAGGTAAATTTGGTTTTATATTGGGATATTCAGACATTCTCCTTAATAATATAATTTCATTTTCTTTGCAAATTGTAAATAGGGAAATCATATTAGCAGCCAATGACTATCAAAGTACAACATTGTTCACAGTAAATTAGACAGTGTTAATGTTGTTTTCAAGTCAAACTTGTATGCTAATTCCGATCGAATATTTAAAGTAACATGATAAACAATATAGAGACTTCTAAATGAACGAATGTGCGAATATTAAACCAACTTTACCTCTATATAACTGCAAGCATGAGTTAAAAACAACATTAGCATTATTTAACTGACGGAACAATATTGACCTTTGATAGTTATTGACTGCTAATATGATTTTCAAAAATAACACTTGCAATTAATGCAAAGAATACTTTTCTGAAATTATATTATTAAGGAGAAAGTCTGAATGCTCAAATATAAAACAAACTTTATCTGAATCGTTAACATTACTTTGAATACTCGATCTAAAATACTGTGTAGGTAACATTTGCAATAGAGGTAAAGTTGGTTTTATATTCACACATTCGTTCATTTAGAAGTCTATATATTGTTTACTATGTTACTCTGAATATTCGATCGGAATTAGCATGCAAGTGTGACTTGAAAACAACATTAACACTGTTTATTTGACTGTGAACAATGTTGTACTTTGATAGTCATTGGCTGCTAATATGATTTCCCTATTTAAAAATTGCAATGAATACTTATCTGAAATGATATTATTAAGGGGAATGTCTGAAAATCCGATTATAAAACTAACTTTACTTCTATACATTTGCACCATTTAAATAATTGGGTTTTACTTTGAACTAACAATGTTGTACTTTGATAGTCAATGGCTGCTAACATGATTCTCCTATTTAGGATTGACAAATAATACTCTGTTAAATTATATTAAAACTGTGAAGGTGCGAATATAAAACCAACTTCACCCTAATCTTGCTATTAACGAAAGACAGACGGCTGCTAAATAACGACTGCAGCGCTGCCGTAATGTCATTTTTTGGTCTACAAACATGATAGTCCTTTTCTCGATATTTATATAACCAATCTAACACCGCATTGCTTCATGGAAGTAAAGCAAATGCATAAACACAAAAGTCCACGTAGCGGGAGAAAATAGCCAGTGGTGTGCATGTCTTCAACACTCACAGTGTCATAAATAAAACACATGCGACGCAGAATAATCACACAATGTCAAATAAAGACTGAAGCTAACACTCAGCACTGCTGTACCGACAACGAGGCTAAAAGTAAAAAAATCACATAAAAGTGCCGTACGACAAACAACAATTCACGATTAGAGAACAGCTGCAGTATTGTCTACATATTTACCTTGATGGATGTCGGCTGAGGACCGGAAAGACCGCAGGATCTAGCGCAGAAACGATGCAGGAAATGACGCTAAGTTTTGGTAAAATGTGAAATGTGTCGCGTGGCGATGACGTTAGGAGGCTTTTATGTCGCAAAGCGCAACACACGAGGGCTACGGTGATAATCTCGAACAAATTCAGCCGTCATGGTAAAGCGAAGCGTTTATTCCAGTGTTCGTCATGAAGTGATTTGCACAATATTTTCTTCATTCGTTGCTTGAGTGACAGCTTGTGTTTGTGTACTTAGGGGAAACAGAAGAAACAGAAAAAATATGCGACCATGAAAAGAATGATCAGTCTGAAGGACCAGAGGATGTGAGTATTCTCCTTTAACGTTATATTAGTATTGTTTATTAGTAAGCAAAACTCGAGCTAAGGTCGTTTTTAGAGCTTTGTAATATTGACCGTGTTTCAGAAGCTAGAGAACCGAATTGAATGTGTTTACATAATGGTCAAAGGCACTGGGAGTTAAAGTCCCCATGAACCGGAAACTGCGATTGTTATTATTATTGTTTAATTTTTTTATTGGAAATAAACACATCCAAATCCAACAAAATGGCATTCAACTTTAGAAATTATGTATCACACATGGAAGGCTCAACACAAAATGATGTACAATAATCATCCAATCTAAAATAAAATTAAAAGTGGAAAAAAACATAAAGAAATCAATATAAAATCATCTGTGGCGAGTTATATGATACAAATAAATTAATTTAATTTTGTTTTCATTTTAGTCAGGGCATCCGAAAAGATTTTAAGTTCTTTTATGGCTTGTTTTCACTGACTGGTACGGTTCGGGTCGGTACGGGTCACATTTATCAGTCTTGCGTTTCCACTACCAAGGGTACCCTTTTGGTGGGCGTGGTGTATGACTAAGGGTGCTTTCACACCTGTGAATCGATTCAGTTGTTCTGAAACAGAGATTACAATTGTTACATTGTTGCTCTTTGCTCTTGGAGCGGTTCGCTTTCACTCTGCAAAGTTTCTAATCGGACCAAAAGAGCTAAAACAAGTCACGTGCGAGTAAACTCTCCTCACATTGGTCAGAGTGTCAGGGTTTACTTTGCAGCATCCTGATAAGCTGTCAGGAGAGGTGGTGGTTTGGTGGTGATTGACAGCGCGCGCGCGATGTGTCTGAGGAGAGACGCGGTGGGGAGGGGTGAGAAGGGTGCGCGTCGTAGCCTATTTGAGGACCGGGAGGGAGACGTGAGATTACCGGGAGATCATCACTCGTTTGCGGGCATCCGGAGACTCGCGAAACTTCTCACAATACTCATAATTCTCTCTTCATATAGCCGTATGCCTATTACATATCCATAATGCACTGTGATATAACCGCGCTCGGATCGCTTTCTCACTGTAATCGAACTGCTCCAGGGTTCGTTTCAATCGAGCCGAGACCACCTCATTCAAGCGATCTCGGAGCGATTACTTTGGCGCGGAACAGAGCGCGATTGCCCTGTTCACATATGCCAAACGAACCGCGCTAACTGGGCAAACGAGACACGTTCCGAAACAAAAGTGTAGGTGTGAAGCGTCCTAAGAGTTTCAGCCGACATAATTATCGCTGAAATAAATGTCTACAGTAAAGCCGCACGGGTCGCTCTGAAATCATATGAAAATCACTTCTCACAAAACAGATGCTTTATTCACCTAAATACTTGTGTATAAATGTTCATTACTAACTTTTCTATGAACATAATTTGATTGAACTGCAGACCAATGACAGTGCAATATAGCCTACTGTAACGTCTGCAATTAAATAAATAATAATAATATAAAATATTATATTAATTTAAATAAATTATTATTTATTATATTAAATAAATAATAATAATATAAAATAAATAAATGCCACATATATGAGCACATACAGACCCTTACAGTCTCTGATGTTAAAAGTTGCAGAAAAACTACACTCAGCAGACATTTAGTCCTTATTTAGGTTTATAACCAACACGCATCATAGCCCACAGTCAGTGCAAACCTCTCACCTGTGTCTGCAATCTTCATCAGCACATTTAACCTCTGTTAGAGAGTCATTCTGTCATTCTGAGTTCATAATAGTCCTAAAGGCGATGATAAACATGGCAGTTTGTTTGTGATTCAGGTTGCTGAAACAGTTTGCTCATGTGTTATGTTGGGCTTCTCCTTTGTTTAGTCACTCTCGCATTTGTCCTTTTCTTTCTGAAAGGATCCGACGACGGAGACACTTCAATAATCACTCACACGTTATTATCATATATGTCAAATTAAACATGTACACTACATTATATCACAGTACATGCCAGGGAGCACAACAGAAATGTGTCTTTTAAACAGATTCAGTTCTTACAGCTTTCGTGTTAGTAGATTCAGAGATCAAAGACGCATAAAGATTTTGATCTTCAAGAAAAATCTGGCAGAAAGGTTTATAATCCAAAGTAAATAATCCAAAGGTGTAACCCTAAAATAAAGTTTACTAATAAATACTAGTGTAATTACAAAAAAATTACGAGAGTAGATTATCAGCAGTCGTGTCACCAAATCTAATACAGTATCTTGCTCTAAAAATATAATCAAAAGCTTTGTTTGTTTCACTCTTTTTGTATAGAAAAGAAAAAGACAGAGCAAAAACGCAGAAGAAGAAGAAAGAAGATCCCTCGGCCATTAAAGAACAAGAAATGTAAGTTTGAGTCTGAGTTTTCTTTCATCATTGATGCCTCTGGGAGTGCAAAGATCAACATGGAGCGAATGAAATCGCAGCCTGCTTATTTGACAGGCTTGACGTCAGTTCACAATACACTACTGATTTATGTATCTTGCTTTTTTTCCCAGATAGAGACAGGTAAATTTGGTTACGTTTAAAAAGGTTGTCCATGCAATTCCAGAGGTAAACCATATAGCAGTCTTTATC
Source organism: Danio rerio (assembly GCF_052040795.2). Lineage (NCBI taxonomy): Eukaryota > Metazoa > Chordata > Actinopteri > Cypriniformes > Danionidae > Danio > Danio rerio. The sequence continues at coordinate 55,320,476 of NC_141037.1, read as the reverse complement.
AGAACACTTTTTAATATATACAGGACTTCATAGGTTTATTAATTAAGCTGTCCATAGTGCAATTCGTTTAATAATAATAATACTGACCAGTAAGTTAAGCAATTAATAGATACATACATGTTTATATTAAAAAGTCTATAGTTTTCATGAAAGTATTTTTTTAAATGCATTTCATTTCATACTTTACGTGTTTATTTTTTTGTATTTTATTAATTTATTTTACATTTTTTGATATTTGGATATACTTCAAAAATCATGTCTGCTGCTTGTTCTGACTATTTATTTAAAATAAACTAAAACAATACGATTTTAGAGTTTTTTTATAAGGGTGGACAACTTAATTGTTTTATGTTCAGTCCACTTTCATTTGTAAAAACTAATAAGTTAACTTGATTTCTTCACGTTGTCCTAACAAAAATCGATAATGTGGAATACAGCATTTTTACAGTGTAGTTTTAAAATGTTTCTTCTCATTAAAATCCTTTAATTTAATTTAATCTTGTAAAAACTAGGACAATTGAAATCCCTTTAATAAAATTATATGGCATTTTAGGGTTCAATGCTAAGGATTTTTTCTACTGATCCGATCGGGCCAGTGGTTTAGATTTTTAACTTGCCCTGCCAAAATTTTTACTGGCCCCACCACCAAAAAAAAAAAAATTGTTAGCACATATTTTAAATAATGTGTCAAAAATAATGTAATGTCAGTGAATCTAAAATTTCAATGCCTAAAAAAATGTTATTAAATGTTTAAAGAGAAAAAATCAAAGTGTTATGCACACAAACAGAGCAGTATGGAAAATATGGAGGTATTTTAGTGCAGTTAGAAATTATTTAACTAAAGGTGGCTGACTTGTCAAACTGATGGCAAATTGTGCAAAACATCACTTCATTTTTTGTAGTGTTGTTCCCACGTAAATGTCTGCTTCCAAGACATTAGAAACAGACATTTTCATTTAGCCTTATAATTTGTTGCCGTTTCTTTGCTGTACTGATTATCACCAGGTCATAAAAAAATAGCATGCTCAAGGAAAAAATAGCATGCTCAAAACATCAAATCACATAAGAGGAACCAAAAAGCAATATAGTGTCTACGACATCACTGAGAAGGTAGCATTTAAAGACTTAAAAGCACAAACTTAAAATGCACGCAAGTGACAAATAGTCGCAGGCAAAATAAACTTTAGTGGCAAGGCAGCACTGTCCCAATCGGGCCAGTAATGATCCTGTCTACTGTCCCAAGCGTCTCTCACGCTGGCCCTAGACCACTGGGCAATCCTTATTGTTGAGCCCTGCATTTGAGTAGCAAGTATGTGAAAATTAAATGGACTACTTCATTATTATTTGATACTAACTTTATCTCAATATTTGCATTGCAGCACATTTGAATTTGTATATTTATTTATTTGTTCCTGACGCTGGCTTCTCTGTGAGAACATTGGACAACTTAAAAATACTATTTATAATACAAAAGAATAAGGTGTTTTTATATGTGTTTTATATGTATTACTCTGCTTATCTCTCTTTTAGAGCAAAGTACCCCTCTTGTCTCTTCTTTCAATACAACACCCAGCTTGGACCTCCGTATTACATCCTGGTTGATACCAACTTCATCAACTTCTCTATTAAGGCCAAATTAGATGTTGTCCAGTCGATGATGGACTGCCTCTATGCTAAATGTAAGTCCCCATGGTGTTTTCTCTGAATGGTTTGAATTGATGTATTTTGGATTAATGGATTACTATTGACATTATTCTGTGATGCGGACGTGCGCTCGTTTTTGTGATTGTTTTTGAATGTCAGATTCAGTCACCTATGGAAGAAAAGACTAGGAGTAATAAGTGGAAGAAAATGGTCAAACCGCTTTCTCTACAAAGAAGTTGTTGTAAAAAAATAAATGATTGAAGAAGAGGAGAGAACCCAGTCCAGGAGACTTGAACAAACAGAAGAATTCCTTTATTGAGACGTGTTGGTTAATCTGCAGTCATACAGTGTCTTTAGGATGTCCATGTGTCTGCAGAGCCTACTAGAGGTCCGCAGTCTGCAAGTTCAATCACAAGTCTGATTTGAGACAAAGATTTCATGTCTTTATTGTGTTCTTAGGAGGAGGGGAGATGGCTAAACAAAGCATTCAAATGAAGTGTAGTTGTCGGCAGGGTTTACTGGGTTAGAAACCGGCCCAGCTACTGACCACACAAGTTAATCAACGAAGGGTTTCTGTTGCATAGAAGCAACGCCCGAAAAACCTGCCCGTAGCATCTGCATCCCTTTGGCTTAGCCAGTAGTCAGAAAGACAAAAGGGTAAATATGCCTCAAAGCTGGGATGTTCATGAAATGGTATAATTAAAAACCAAAGAATAGAACTTTTCAGTAATATGTAGATTATTGTTCATTTGAAATTAGTTTATATACATTGATATTTACACAATGACTATACATAAAAAGTAGAATAATAAAATAAGAAAATATCAGTTTGCTACACCGAGCAGCATAAGAACGTCTAAAAAATAATGGTAGTGAATGAGACTGGAAGTCTTGAGCCAAAAAGAGTGCGACGGCTGCGCCTGCTCGTACGTCAAGCATGAGGTCAATAGAGATTTTCCTCTCTATTGATAAAGTGAGCTGGAACCCAAAAGCAAATGTTTTCCACAGCTTACGCAGTAGACATGAATGAGGCAAATTATGTGTGTTCATAGGTCATGCACAGCAAGAATAAGGCGTTATTAGCATATTTTCACCTATTTGATGTCATGATGTCATGAATACTTAATTCTTTCTTTGGTTGGGGGAACGCTGTGATTGTGCCATCAATCTGGCAACCTCCATGAAGGGACTGGGTGAAAAAACTCTTTAGGAGTTTGAAATTGGACTGCAATACAGACCTAGATACTAAATCCTACTTACTGCACCTTTAATACATTTTAGCATCATTCATTTGTTTGTTTATATAATTATAGTTATATTTATTTGAATGGTAATTGTATGAAAATGGTAACTGTGTATGAAAACTATATAAATAAACATTCTTTGACTTGCTTTATCCTATCTCTTTTTAAGTCAATATGTCTGCATGATCTATGATGTGTAGTAATTTGTGTTGTGTTGTTTCAGGTGTTCCTTGCATAACAGACTGTGTGATGGCTGAGCTGGAGAAATTAGGCATGAAGTATCGAGTGGCTTTGCGGTAAAACACACTCCCACGACATTTTAAACCAGTTCTTTTTTTGTTAGCTTTGGATTACTGGGGTTAGTAATGGTATTAATGTACATTTAGTCTTTTTTTACAAAGTAAATGATTGGAAAGAAATGAAGAGATTAACATTAAAATAAAAAGAGTGTAAAGTAATACATTTGAACATTATGCAAGTCCATTATTCTTCAAAATATACACACTCTCTATTGAGCGCATCCACTTACCAGCCTGTCTATTAAAAACTATTTTGTTGTCATTTTATTTAATTTAGAATCATGTGAATTCTCCTTAAACATAGGTAAAATAGCCTCTAGCATGTTTAGACTCGTATCATTCTCATTTTGAAACCTTTTTCTTTTTAAGGCTGGTTTAGGGATTATGTTTGAACAGCTCATTTTTTTTTTTTTTTGGATTAAGAATGTTATTATATTGTTATGCCATTTAAATATATGACTTTGTAAATATTTTGTACAGGATTGCCAAAGATCCTCGATTCGATCGATTGCCTTGTTCACACAAAGGAACATATGCGGATGACTGCTTGGTGCAGAGAGTAACACAGGTACGGGAACTTTGATTGAGATATATACATGTAGATACATTGTGTGTGTGTGTGTGTGTGTGTGTGTGTGTGTGTGTGTGTGTGTGTGTGTGTGTGTATATACTGTGTATGTGTATATATATATATAAATACTGTGTATGTGTGTGTGTATATGTATGTATATGTATATATATATATATATATATATATATATATATATATATATATATATATATACTGTGTATGTGTGTGTGTGTATATATATATATATATATATATATATATATATATATATATATATATATATATATAAATTTATATATATATATATATATATATATATATATATATATATATATATATATATATATATATATATATATATATATATAATTTATATATATATATAATTTATATATATATATATATATATATGGGTCAGTGACAAAACAGGTTTGGCAAGATGGGAAATTTAAAAATCTTTTACAAAGTTGATTTAAAAGCATCCGTCAGATATTTTAAAATGTACAGATTGTATTCATATTGATTTTATGTAATTAAAAATAACATTTACACCATTTTTTACAAACATTAAGACTGAATGCAACTGAAAATGTCAAATGGTGTAACTGCCAAAAATTGTGAAATATTAAATAATTTACTTCTCCTAGATGATATGCAAGTGTACACACTGAAATAAATACTTCATTTTAAAATACCACAATAACATTTATTTTATTCGCATTATCTCTAAATGTAAATTTTAATGAGTTTTTGCAATATTCGGCTGGACACATGCTAAAAACACATCTGATTTCTAAATAATCTTTGACAAATTATGTAAAAAATGTTAAAAACTATTTTATTACACTAAACTGGGTGTTTTAATTTTCATTTCACATTATTTCCATGTACATAATTATATTTATATATAAAATACTGGTTACACCGATTGACAAAAACCAGTTACACCACCTGACAGTGTTGCTTCTACAGCCAAAGATTTTGAAATTGACAATTAAAATCAATTCAAATTAAGAATGATAGTCAACAATTTCAGCTGAAGGGATTTTAATTTGTTTTAAATGTTAACCAAAATGTCTGGCAACAAGAAATCATCATGGCGCATGAACGGTGTATCCATGTCTCATATTGTAATGACAGTTGAGGAACAATATCTGAGGGGGGTGGGATTGTCATTGACAAATGTGTTTAGAACAATGAAACCAAGTTGCTGAACTTTAATACACCAAGTAATAACATCCTTTACATTAAATGTGTGGCCCTCATCAATAGAATATTAACAAACTAAAGAAACATGTTTAACATTTAACACCTTTTCCATCACTGTTTCTTTTCAGTTGGTTTAAGTAAAATAAAAATAAGTAGATGATATTAGAAAAAAATCCACTATTTTACTTCTAAGCTATTTAGAAACAATTTGCCAAACACTGTACGTAAATCACTAGTACGTAAGAACTGCTGCTTACTCGTTGTTGCCTTGGTGCTGGGATTAAAGGCCAATTTTTGCAAGCATACACGACTGACTGACAACAAATCATTTCATGAGTGTATCCACAACTTATCCACAAACTATTTATTTTATACAGTTAACGTCAGAATTATGCAGAATTATTATTAGTCCCCCTGAGCTATTAGCTCCCCTGTTATTTTTTCCCCAATTTCGGTTTAAGAGAGAAGATTTCTTTCAACACATTTTCAACACATTATTTCAACAAATAATAGTTTTAATAACTAGTTTCTAATAACTGATTTATTTTCTCTTTGCCATGATGACAGTTAATAATATTAGACTAGATATTCTTCAAGACACTTCTATACAGCTTAAAGTAACATTTATAGGGTTAATTAGGTTAACTAGGCAGGTTAGAGTAATTAGATAAGTTATTGTATATCCATGGTTTGTTCTGTAGACTATCGGGGGGAAAAAGCTTAAAAGGGGCTAATAATTTTTACCTTAAAATGGCTTTTAAAAATTGCTTTTATTCTAGCCAAAATAAAACAAATAAGACTTTCTCCAGAAGAAAAAAATATTATCAGACATGCTGTAAAAAAAAAACTAAACAAACTGATTTCAACTGTAAATAAATTCATTTGTTTAGCAACTTCTGACTTGTTCTTCACAACTTTTCATCATTAAAGTTCCTCCGAGTCACCTCCAGTTGTTAATAATAATAGTACAACAGCGAGCGCATCAAGTATGAAAACCTCCAAAACTTAAGGCTGTGTGCACTCAGTCTATAGAGGCTTGTCAACCTTGTTTCATTTCCCATGTTAATTTTTTATTTTATTTAAAAAAGAAATTCCCAATTGCTTTTTTAACAGAGAGAATATTATTGTCAACACATTTCTAAACAAAATAGTTTAAATGACTAAATTCTAATAACTGATTTCTTCCGTAGTCTTTGCCATGATGACAGCACATAATATTTGACTAGATAATTTGTAAGACATTAGTATTCAGCCTAAAGTGACATTCAAAAATGTAATTAGGTTAATTAGGCAAGTAAGATCTATTGGCCAAGTCATTGAGTAACTGTAGTTTGTTCTGTATTTAAGAAGGCTAACAATATTGACCTTAAAAACTGTTTAAACAATTTAAAAACTGCTTTTATTCTATCCAAACTAAAAGAAATAAGACTTTCTCAAGAAGAAAAAAAAATGCATACAACATTTCAAAGGAGGGTGATGCATTGGCTAATGTGGTTAACACAGTTGTCTCACAGCAAGAAGGTTGCTGGTTTGAGTCCCAGATGGACCAGGATGGCTTACTGTGTGGAGCTGACATGGGTTTCCTCTGGGAGCTCCAGTTTCCCCCACAGTCTAAAGACTTGCAGTATAGGTGAATTAGAAAGACTAAATTGACTGTAGTGTATGAATGTGTGTGTGAATGAGAGAGTGTGTACATTATATTGTGTGAATATAAACATGGATTAACATAAAAAAAAACATTCATGTTGTGCAGTAAAAAAACTTTATCCTAGGTTTACAGAGCTTTAATAGTAAGGTTGTGGATTAAGCACCTATTTCTCAAACAAAAATAAATAAATAATCTACACTATGAACACAAATAGTTCCAAATAGTAGTCTAATTTATGTCGCATTTTTGATCAGCATCATGAACTAATGATATTTGACTAAATTGACCCCCAACAGAAAGACTCCTGCTATATGAGTCAAATGGTGTAACCAGTTACACCCCTTGACATTTCAACTTAAAATGAAATTTGACAGGCATTATCAATAACATCTATGTAAGCACATGGGCTTGGTGGGGATATTTCAAATTTAATTTTTAAATTTAATACTTATTTTTATAATATTGAACAATTATCAGTGCATTTCTGGGGTCTTACCATTTGACATGCATATCTAAGAATAGCTGACCATACCTTAAAAAGGTCAAAGTATCTCACATTTTAAAAAGAGTTACTAAGCTTTGCATGAAGCAATTGGTCTTTTCAAGAGTTCTTCTCTGTGATCCAATTTCCTGTCTAACTCTCTTGTGCACAATATTAACAAAATGGCTCAATAAATGGTGGTTACACCATCTTGACATTTCAGAAATTTGAGGTGACAGACAAAATTCCCCAAATGAATTATAATATTTAAAACAATTGTGCTATATTTACCTTTATTTACTATTAAATATGTCTAATGTAAAATTATGCCAGACTAGCCGATACAATGTTTCATTGAGGCTTTTACATTTTTTAAACAAGGTAAACTATTTGGTACCAATTTTTTTTGGTTACACCACATTGACATTCTTGCAATAATCCCCTAAAAATTTTTTAAAATGGATTAAAACCAAAAAATTAAACTTGGTCCTCAAAATAGAGAATGTATGCAAGTAATTTGCTTATTTATTTTGAAACTGTAACCTACTTGAATTTATTTAAAAGACATGGACACAAAAAAATGAGCGTCACGTCATTGACCCATATATATATATATATATATATATATATATATAATTTTATATATATATATATATATATATATATATATATATATATATATATATATATATATATATATATATATATATATATATATATACTGTATATAGCAACAAATAATTACTTCTAGTTGATCATTTGGAAAAGTGACAGAACAAACAGAACAAACCAATCATCACAAATACTGTAGAAGACCTATTGGAACCCGCATGGTCCCAAGATTCTCATAGAAATCAGTCATGTTTGGTGAAGAAAAAACATGATTTGGGATTACATTCAGTATGAGGGTGTGCGAGGGATCTGCAGAGTGTATGGCAACATCAACAACCTGAGGTATCAAGACATTTGTGCTGCCCATTACATTATAAACCACAGGAGAGGGACAATTCTCCAGCAGGATAGCGCTCCTTCTCATACCTCAGCCTCCACATCAAAACTCCTGAAAGCAAAGGAGGTCAAGGTGCTCCAGGATTGGCCAGCCCAGTCACCAGACATGAACAATATTGAGCATGTCTGGGGTAAGATGGAGGAGGCATTAAATATGAATTCAAAGAATCTTGATGAACTCTGGGAGTCCTGCAAGAACGCTTTCTTTGCCATTCCAGATGACTTTATTAATAAGTTATATGAGTCATTGCAGAGATGTATGTGTAATGTGAAGGATGCTGACAACGGAGTTGAGAATCCAAATGCAGGTTTATTATGAGAATGGTCAGGCAAGCCATGGTCAAAACAGGGGCAAACAGATGCATGCAGCGAATCCAGAGTCGTGGTCAATAAACAGGCGAATGGTCAGTACAGACAGCAGGTAACGTAAACAAACAGAACAAAGCAAGGGTCAAACACGGCAAGGCAAAAGAAATGCCTTGTAAAATGAGGTCAATAACAAGACTGGTGTGTTTCTGTGTTGCTTTTAAAGTCCTGTTCTGTTCTGAACAGCTTCAGCTGTGTGTGTTAGCAATCAGCGGAAAATTGATACAGGTGTGAGTGTGTGGTGGTGCATGACAGGATTTGTAGTCCTGAGAGAACGTGAACAATTCCCAGCATTCTACAAGGCTGGATCACTGGTGGTTGTGACAGTATGGATGCAGTCCTCCAAGCTCATGGAAGTCAGACACAATATTCATTATTTTTCTACTGCATCAGGACTTTATATTCTATACTGCACATTATTTCTGTTAAGTGACGAGACTTTTGAATAAGCAAAGTCAGACCTTACTGTCCTAATTAAATCATTAAAAATCAAGGCATGATCATATTTTATTTTGGTCAAGCGTAATCTAGAGGCCTTTGCCTTTCATATAAGCCACTTCTGAGACCAAATGAACAACTAGAAGTCAAGTTATTATTTAATGTGTTGTGTATGAATTCACTTCTTTTTGCATCTCAGACAGTAATTTATTTTTCTTCTGAAAATTAAAATTTACGCTAAAGGTATGTGTTTTGTGAAACATTCCAGAGTAATATTGATGTTGTCTTTTGGATCTATAAATGTAGACAGTTTTTGAGCAGTCATGAACCTATTAGTTGACTTGTAATTTACAAACATGGATGGATAGTGTGCAATTTAATTAATTAGTACTTTTGTTGTTGTTGTTTTATGTGGGTGTAGTTCCTGTCAAGTTTTCAGTTTTAAAAATTTCACAAACATAAATCAAATAATTTAGGTAAAATTCATCATTTGAACTCTTGGAAGAGGACAACTCTAACTTTAAAACTGATGAGCATTTCCTATCTATCCATTTGCTCCACTAGCACAAGTGTTATATTGTGGCCACGGTGGACAGAGACCTGAAAAGGAGGATTCGGAAGATCCCAGGAGTCCCCATCATGTACATCTCCAACCACAGGTACTCTCCATCTCTCGGCTTGATTTTTTAAAAATAGATTTAACTAGATATTACCTGTCCCTTCACTTAGAGGTAGTTCACTTAAGGATCAAAATGTGCTGTACTCGTACTTGTTTTCGAGACCACCCAAGGTCACTTTTTCGTTGAGTGTATATATATATATATATATATATATATATATATATATATATATATATATATATATATATATATATATATTAAGGGTGTCACGATCCTCCAAATCCTCGATTCCATTACATTTTCGATTCTAAAGGTTCGATTCGATTTTCGATTATGAATAATTAATTAATTAATGACTAATTCATTATTTGTAGCCTACCGTTTAAACTACCTGACCTGCATGGTCTTTGTTTTACCCTTAAACAAATCATACAGTAAATGAATAAAGACAAGTTACACACATAACTTGTCAATCACCTGTCAATCACTTTTTCTGCGGGACTCGTGAATAGGCAGTGATCTGTGTCGTTATAATGGCGTCGGTAAAAAAGACGCACAACCAACAGGAACCAGCCAACAGTATCTGAGGTGTTCGCTAAAATGACTAAGTACAAGTGAGTGAAAGATTGAAGCAGTCCTCTGACTGCCTGGACCTCCTGTCTTGAGCGCATGGTTGTCTGTGCGTCTGTGTGTTCACGTGATGTGCGTTTTCAGAGGTAACGTTAGAGAGGAAGGAGGGCTGCTCAGAAATGCTACACGCCACTGTGGATGTCAAATTGTTGTCGTTCTAAAATGCCATTTAAAAACAAAGACAGTGTAAACAGAGCCTGAGTGTGTACTTTTCGCAAGCGGATTTGCAACAGGGGCGGGTGGAGGATCGCGATGCTGGTGTTGTCTATCGGACGAACCGTACGTAATACGTATATAGCATAGCTTGCGAAACTGTGTTTTTTTTGTCGACAACACGAACGTTGTCAACATAACTTACTGGAAATCCAAAATGCTTACACACCGGCGACTTCATTGAAAGAGGAGAGGGTTAAAGCTCTGTCGACGGGTCTCCTGCGTCTGCAGTTTAACAAGCACTTCAACAAGCCTGTTTTTTTCCGGCTTGACAAGCCAAGCTGACGTGACATGGGGGCGTGGCAACATCGACGATTCTATTTTTTGATTCGATAATCGAAATTAAGCATAAATTTCGATCGATTTCGATTAAAGATCGAAATCGTGACACCCCTAATATATATATATATATATATATATATATATATATATATATATATGAAAGATTTTTAATTGAATCTGCTTAAGAGAGTATACACATATTAAATATTAATAACCCCAAATTCACCACATGACAACTCTAAACTGAGTGTGCTTCACACAGGTGAGTGGGCTTGACAAACCACCTGTAGAAAATACACACTATTTTCTATCAGTTTTGCACATTTGATACATTCTTACCATTAGCACCAAACAACACTGCATTTATAAAGTGTGCTTCACACAGGTGAGTGGGCTTGACAAACCACCTGTAGAAACACTCCTCACTCTCTCTATGAAAACCACTCACCCTTACTCTAGCACACAGTTCTCTGAGGACTAACGGTTCCTTTCTGTTATCAGTACTTGTTGCGTGTATTGCCTCTTCATGTTGAATCACTGAATGCCTCCTCAATTGTAAGTCCCTTTAGACAAAAGCGTCTGCTAAATTGACTAAACGTAATTATTCAGTTGCATTTCGATGTATTTATTGATTAAGAGTATTTGTATCATGTTTATGAGGAAAACTTATCTAGCTTATTTATTTTACAGGTATAACATTGAGAGAATGCCGGACGATTATGGAGCACCTCGGTTTTAGCACATAGATTGTTTTGTTTTTTTTTGGTAATAAAAAGATTTACCTGTGAAATGTATTCAGTGCTCCACAATAAAGACTTTGGCAGGCCGGATGCTTGGCGGCACATATCTTTAATTGATATTAAAATGTGTGAGAAGAATCGAGAAAACCAATAACAGAGTTGAACCCAAAGGCACACCATGTGGATGATATTGTGGCAAAGAATTCAGGTCATCGACTTGTTTATAATGTACTTGTTTGAACCATTTGGTTGCCTGCCAGCTATATTGTTATCAGACAAAAGAGATTTGCTTTGTGCTACTTCAAGCTTGAGACACAGCAAACTGACATTAAAGAACTCGCATCGATCAAAACCAGCTGTGTCTGGACCAAAAAGCTGTGTGTGAACACAAATGTAGGACAGTCAACTGAAAATAAAATGTACATGTTGCACCTGCAATGGCTGATTTATGCCTCAAGTGCATGCGTATGGTCTGACGAGTTTCTTCGCTGGTGTTTTGTTTTTTCTGAATGCTACCTTAACGTACAAGTTACTATAACTCGCTCATTCAGAGGTGGGAACCGGCGGTTGTGCAACAACTATAATCATAAGGTAAACACAACACAAAAGTTTCCATCTGGAGCTTCTTCACAGGACTTGACACCTGAGCTGCGTCCCAAATCGCATACTTATGCACTATTCTACGCCATTTTGTAGTATAAATAGTGTATGTAGTGTGTTCACACTGAAAACTCAAACTATTAAGTGCACTTTAATTACCCGGATGATGCACTCATTCAGCCGCTAAAATGAAGTGTGTTATGATGGACACTTCACGCTCTCAACGACTGCAGGTTTGCTTACGTAGCGGAAGGGGCGGAGCTATCGGACGCACATGTTGGATAACTTTATTTATTTTGGATGGTGAAAGCAAAATTCTCCTACGAGAGTGATTATAGCACCTCCCGATGGTGAATGTGGTTATACTCACGGCAGGTATTATTTGATAATTCGGTCGTTTATTTCACTGATTTGGCGACCGTCAAACGTCCTCAGGGAAACGGTTTGAATTTCCGCTTAGTAAAAAAACATTAATGTGCCATTTGGGACGACACTACATACATATACTATCCTGTTGAGTGCGTAAGTACATAGTGCATAGTGTATAGTGTGCCATTTGGGACGCAGCTATATAAACACTCACAATCGGGATTGCAGCCTATCATCACCGTTACCGAGCCGATCAATCACAGAGCTTGCGCTACAGGTTATTGTGACATGCATTTTCTGAAAGGTGCACGTCAGCTACGGCAATGGCTATGCGACCACAAGAAGACTGCACCTGGACCATACACTTGGGCTTGACACAGTAGAATAAATCAGCCTTTAGGTGCACTAAACATTGTGTGTTAATTAATCGCAAATAAATGACCATTGCTACGAGAACTGAGCATGGGGTCAAGTGAGTGAAGCCTAGTTAGGACTTATGAAGATCAAGGTTATTGTATAGATGGGAACATAAATATTGAACATGTCCTTTTTTACGGCTTGAATTTTATTTCTCTGAAAGCATTAGAGAGTTTTGGATCATTGTCTTGCTGAAAATGTCCACCCTGGGTTTATCTTCATCATCCTGCTTATGTAGATGTTGGACCGAACAGCTGATATTTATTTACACTAATGAAGGGCAGAAGGTGGCTGAAGATCTACTGAGAGATTTCAGTTGCTGTCTGGGCTTTCACTGCCTTTCTACACTTCCCTTTCTTTATGTGTTCAATACTTTCCCTGCATCATTTCATAATATTACACAGAACTCATTTGTAAGCTGTTTAGTTTTGTTCGCATATATGGATTTCTTTGGTTATTACCAACATCCAGTGAACATTTCAAGTCAACAGCACTTTTAGAAATAGGAAAAAAAATAATGGTGACGTGTTTAATACTTATTTTCCCCACTGTATAAAATCATGATCAGTGATGTTTTTTTTTTTTTTGGTCATACTTAGTTTTTTTTCACATTTTATGACTAAGAAATAGCTGCAAGTCATCACATGCTGTATGTAGTATTATAACTAATAGAAGAGCTCTTATAAAAGCTAATAAGGTCTTTTATGGAACTCGGTTATAAAATAAATCGGTCATGCATTCTTGGTTTTAAATTTAATAGTGTTTAATTCAGAACTTTGTAAACACTGGCAGTGTTTCAGAAGTGTTCAAGTGAATACTGCAGATATGATCTTGAGATTAGTAGACTGTAGAAATTAGTACAGGGGGGCTATTTATATGGATACATCTTAATAAAATGGGAATGGTTGGTGATATTAACGTCCTGTTTATGATGCATTAGTATGAATGAGGGGGCAAACTTTTCAAGATGGGTGGTGACCATGGTGGCCATTTAAAAGACGGCCATCTTGGATCCAACTTTTGTTTTTTCAATCGGAAGAGGGTCATGTGACATCAAACTTATTGGGAATTTTACAAACAATGGTGTGCTTGGTTTTAACATAACTTTATTCTTTCATGAGGTGTTTACAAGTTTCTGACTACTTATAAAATGTGTTGCTGCGCATTGTGTTGCTGCCCATTAAGCCACCGTATCGCCGCATCAAAAATCATTTCCAGGATATTTAAACTTTCCTTAAGTTTTCTAGTAATTAACACGTTAGAAATGTAGAATTAATTTAATGCACAGCCAGTTAATTTAACTCACTGTACTTGCACAATTTACATAATCATTTGGCAAATGACATGCAGCAAATATATCTAATTAACATAAGCATGCACATAGTGCATGAACACAAATATTAAAATGCTATGTTTTCTTATGTCTTTTAAATATCCATTCAGTCTGACAGACTTAATTTTGAAGTCTTTTAACAGCACTTTCATTAATCCCCACCAGTGAAAAATCAAGAGGTTTTAGTAAAAACTGAAAATATTCATTTGAACCTTGATTTGTTTTTTTTGTTTTTTTCAACAAAGGACGTGGTTGTATGTTTCCAGCTTATTTTCCCACAATATTTGTGTTCAACAAAAGAAAGAAACACATAAAGGTTTCTGACACAGGTCTCAAACTCAATTCCTGTAGGGCCGCCGCTCTGCACAGTTTTGCTCCAACCCTATTTAAACACACCTGATCCAAATAATCAAGGTGTTTGAGAGTAGTCTTGACCACCTTGATAAGTGGAATCAGGTGTGTTTGATTAGGGTTGGAGCAAAACTGCAGAGCTGCGGCCCTACAGGAACAGAGTTGGAGACCTATGCTTTAGAGCAGGGGTGTCCAACCTTGGTCCTGAAGGGCCGGTGTCCTGGAGAGTTTAGATCCAACTCAAATCAAACACACCTGAAACAGCTAATCCATGTCTTTTAAGATATACTTAAACAGGGGTGTCCAAACTCGGTCCTGGAGGGCCGGTTTCCTGCTGAGCTTAGCTCCAACTTGCCTCAACACATCTGCCAGGATGTTACTAGTACATCTAGTAGGAGCAGGGCTTAACATTAACTTTTTTGACCACCAGCCACTGTGGCTTGTAGTTTTCCAACATTACTAGCCACTCACCATTTTCACTAGCCACAATTTTATTGTTGGGGAAATATATTTTATACGCATAAATATGACTTTGACATGCTAAAATGACTTGATTTAGAGTTTGCGTTATCTCTACATGTCTCCTCATTCATTTCAATGTTTGTGTGTTGTGTATGAGCTTGCTCAATAATCATGAGCAAATGGGTCAGGGTTTCATATATTACAATTACTTTTCATAATTTTCAGAGCCCAAAATGAAGGATTTGTCCAATTTATCTCTGACCACACCATAAATAAACAGTTAATTATTTCTTAGCCACAAATTTTAAATGTGTGAAAACATGCAAAATATAGCTGAATACTGTACTTTTTATTTAACAAAACATATGCACAGTCATATGTCCTGGCTAAAGGTCCCAGATCACCAGTTAACTACACATAAATGGGGAGTTATTCTCTCATTAAAGCAATGTTATTGTAAAAAATGATAATTAAACCATATTAATGCAAAAGAAAGCAGGTAAAAACATACTGTGTGATAATGAAAGGACGATCACACACGCATGGTTAATGATAGGCCCATAAATTATCTTTTTAAAGAATGGTTAAAGTTAAAGGAACTGCCGCTGCTTACAATAAGTCAACTCTGGAGCTCTTGAAAGCAGCAAGACTGTGGGTGCATGTTCCTCCCTTTTATTCAGTCTTTTTAAAAGAGAATCGATCGCATCAGTTGTGTTTCTAGACACAGTTGCTTCACAAAAGGAAACGGGAGCGCGCATCACCTCAGCTGTTTATTATCCTCTCGTTCGGTATTCACCTGCTTTGCTCGCACGAAGTTGCGAACGCAATTGTTTTTGTTAGTCGTGTTGCTTCTCGATCGCCTGTGCATGCATTTTGGACGATCCTTTTTGTTGAACCCTGCTTTTAAGAATTATTATCTGGGAAAATTATTTTCAACCAGCCAAAGTGGCTAGTTGGAGTATCTGTTTTACCCGCCACCGCCGAAATCTACCCGCATTTGGCGGGTTGGCGGGTGTTAATGTAAAGCCCTGAGAAGGAGCTTGATTAGCTGGTTCAGGTGTGTTTGATTAGGGTTGGAACTAAACTCTCCAGGCCATCGGCCCTTCAGGACTAAGTTTGTACACCCCTGGACTAGAAGCTTCCTGGCAGGTGTATAGAAGCAAGTTAATGATAAACTCTCCAGGACACCAGCCCTCCAAGACCGAAGTTGCCCTGCTGAAAAATCCAGCTTAAACCAGACTAGGCTGGTTGGCTGGTTTTAGCTGGTCGACCAGGCTGGTTTTAGAGGGGTTTTGGCCATTTCCAGGCTGGTTTCCAGCCATTCCAGGCTGGAAAAGTGACCAGCCAAATCCAGCTAAAACCAGCTTAACCAGCCTGGTTTAAGCTGGACATAGCTGGTTTTGGCTGGACTCCCAGCTTGGCTAAGCTGGTCAAGCTGGTTTTAGATGGTCATCTCCCAGCCTGACCAGCTAAGACCAGGCTGGAAATGGCTGGAAACCAGCCTGGAAATGGCCAAAACCCCTCTAAAACCAGCCTGATCGACCAGCTAAAACCAGCCAACCAGCCTAGGCTGGTTTAAGCTGGATTTTTCAGCAGGGTGGACACCCCTGCTTTAGAGCTAATTGAGGTTAAGTAAATTTCCATTTTTAGATGAGCTATCCTTTTAGGCTCTCTATGAAAGTGACAACAAGTGACAAAGTGGATGCAAAAGTTTACAACAATTATGCCAGCCATTTTATAAAAGAACAGTTTGAACATTTATGAATAAAATGTCCACAGTTGAAAGTAAATACGGACAGCTACATAAAAATGACATATTTCATGAGTCACTGTGATTTAAGAACAGGAAATGAGCATTTGAGAAATGTGAAGAGAGTGTGTTTTAAGACTTCTGATAGAAACAGGTGCTGCAGTGGCAGTCTGTGTGGTTGTATAGTGGGATATTAGCGATGACGATCTACAAACAAACACACAAACAACATGTGTTATATACAACAAATGACAATAACGTCCTTAAATATCGTAACAAAAACAATCGTAATGTGGACTTTACCATTTTAAATTCTTTTGCTACACAGCAAGTGGCTTCTGATGTGATGTTTTTTGGGACATGCATGGTTTTCTTGGACCTCAGGGGTGTGGGGTAAGCTCTCGAAAAGCAGCAGCCCACACACTGATAGACCGGAGCCCCGGGTGAAATGGACGTGAAAGGTTTGTTCACCTCGAGTTTGCACTCTTCACATCCATCTTTGATCATTTTTTCAGACACATCATTTCTTGAAAACAGTTGTCCGACATGAAGAATCATTAACAACAAGAAAATGCTTGCTTCAGCGTATCTTGTCCAAAACATGATGGCTATAATAAAAGAAGGAAAGCTCTTAACTGAACTGCTCTTATAGTTATTATCATCTTACAGTTCTTATAGTTATAAGTACATCAACATTATTATTATTCGACTCTGAATTAGCTTTTTTTATATTAAATATATTCTAAAAGCTAAACCTACCTTTTTCTCGACTTCCTGCGGAGCGTGATGAGTGTCTTCTCGGACACAAGTAAAGCTACCTTTTATACCTTGCTTATGTCTGCCCCGTGTTGGAACATATGTGTGTGTGTGTGATTCTTCCCTTGCTGACCTTCCAATCCAATAGGAAAATTTACAAAAATAAATATGCACTAAAGGATTATTAAATAATTGTTTTGTCTTTGAGATTGCTGATTTCATAAGGTTGATTATAAAAACACGCCTCAAGCTGGTAGAAAACCTTTGTTCTATTTTCAACCTGTTACATGATTTCAGGTCAGATGAATTCATCGGCAATTATTGTATTTCATCTGTGCTCTAAACACAGAGTATCAAGTGTCAAGGATGAACGTTAGCTTGCCTTCACTATCTCTCAATCTTTCCATCTGCGCAAATCCACAAGACCTCGCTTTGGATTATGAGCTTTCATGCGCCATGCAAATGTAACTTTATATTTTCAGTGCCAGATGGAGATGCCACATGAAGCATGAAGGATTGCAGTCAGCCTTTAATGTCATCATTTGTTTCAATTCATTCTGAATAAACAAACAATGCCGGCAGCTAGCTTTCTGCAACTCTCAAATGGTCGCCCACTGAAGCTAGGCAGGGCTGCGCCTGGTCAGTACCTGGATGGGAGACCGCTTGGTTGCTGCTGGAGGTGGTGTTGGTGAGACCAGCAGAGGGTGCTCATCCTGTGGTCTGTGTGGGTCCTAATGCCCCAGTATGGTAAAGGGGACTCTCTCGGTGAGCGTCGTCTTTTGGATGAGACGTTAAACCGAAGTCCTGACTCTGTGGTCGTTAAATATCCCAGGATGTCCTTCGAAAAAGAGTAGGGGCATCCTGTCCATCATGGCCTCCTAACCATGCCCATATCATAATTGCCTTCATCACTCTTGCTGTTTCTCAATTCCAAGAACATAGAGAACGGGCTTGTGTTCTTGTGGAGACCATTCTTGCCAGGTGTGCTCGGAAGAACCACGGGAGACTACGGCTGTTTCTCAATATGCGTTCTTCAGCGGTCTTGCGTCCTCGTGTTCTCGTGAAACGTCATCATCAGCTGCCTAAGTTCAGTTCCAATACTCAAGTCCGCAAGTAAGGAGGACGCGTGAAACTTCCCGGATGTGTTCTTGACATCGAGGACGCACCGATGCAGACTTGAGCACCGAACTCGCTCTGGAAGTCCCAGAAGTCATTGCGACTGGAGGTGGGAAGCGCAGCATTTTATCTAGATTTATTATTAAAGTTCATAGATATGAATTATTTACCTCAGGAGTCTCCCTAAATAAAACGGTGAAAGTAAACATTACCATGGACATCTTAATAAAGGAATAAACACATTAAGGGTGTTTGTTTGCTGAAATTCGTATTAAAATCTGTTTTATTTATATTGTGCAACATATATTTATAATGTTTTTATGCAAAGTATATATTTTGAAAAGGGGAAAAACAATAAATCGTTGTATGAATGTTGTAATGTTTAAATAATTTACCATTTAAAACGCGTGAAGGTCATGTGACCATCAGGAAGAACGCAGCATCTCAATTCTCAAAGGACGCGTTCTCTGCTCTCGCGGTCTACTGAGTTCGTTCTTCCGAGGACACCTGGCAAGACCGATCTCCACAAGAACACAAGTCCGTTCTCTGCGTTCTTGGAATTGAGAAACAGCCTACAAGAACAGAGAACGCGTCCTATGAGAAATAAGATGCTGCGTTCTTCCTGATGGTCATGTGATCTTCACACATTTTATATGACAAATTATTTAAACATTACAGCATTTATATAAATATTGTTTTGCCCTTTTTAATTAAAATATATATATATATATATATATATATATATATATATATATATATATATATATATATATATATATATATATATCGTGCACAATATAAATAAAACAGATTTTAATATGAATTTCAGCAAGCAAACACCCTTAATGTGTTTATTCCTTTATTAGAGATGTCCATGGTCACGTTTATATTCACCGTTTAATTTAGGGAAACTCCTGAGCTAAATAAGTGATATCTTTGAACTTTAATATTAAAACTAAATAAAATGCTGCGTCTCCCTCCTCCAGTCGCAATGACTTCTGGGACTGCTAGAGCTAGATCGGTGCTCAAATCTGCATTGATGCATCCTCGATACTAAGAACACATCCAAGAAGTTTCACGCCTCCTCCGTTCTTGAGTTCTTGAGTATTGGAACTGAATTTTGGCAGCCGATGATGATGTTACACGAGAACGCAGGACTGCTGAAGAATGCATATTGAGAAACAACCTCTGTCTCCTCTCCACTAATCAGCTGGTGTGCGGACTGGCGCAATATGGCTGCCGTCGCAACATCCAGGTGGATTCCCAATGTGTGAAGTGCTTTGAGCGTCTAGAAAAGCGCTATATAAATGTAAGGTATTATCATTATTAATGCAGTTTCCATGCTTCGTCCTTGTTACGTTATTCATTAAGATAAATCTTTCATGTAAATCGAACAAATCAGAATTGTAGTTCTGAGATAGGGAATGTCTGTTTTAATGACCCACATGTATTAAAAAAACAGTTGGGTTTAAATTGGGCTCAGGTTCATATTACAGTTAATGTGTCAGACCTGGTCGGGCTCGGACACAAGGTGCACAAGCTCGGGTAGGGTCAGGCTTAATTCATTGAGACCGATCTAAGCTCTTCTCCTGATGGCTAACGCATTAGCTTATCATAGCAGCAGTAGCCTCTACTTTTCACCCAAAACATTCTTCATTGTGTTAACACCCAGCCTGATCTCACGAGAAAACGTAAGTATTTTACGTTTTGGCTGTTTAGTGGCTAATTCGTACGAATTCGTACGAGTTCAGTCGTAAGAAATTGTACGATTTTAAAAAGGAGGCGTGGCACCTTACCCCACCCCTAAACCCAACCGTCATTGGGGGATGAGCAAATCGTACTGAAATGTACGAATTAGATCGTACGAATTCGAAAAACTAAATGAAAAAGTTACGAATTGCCGTGAGATTGTGTTGTAACACCACAGCCTACCTGAGTATTGTTGCTGAATCCCTTATAACCATAATGTACCCATCTTCTGATGGCTACTTCCAGCAGGATAACGCACCATGTCATAAATCATCTCACACTGGTTTCTTTGAACATGACGATGAGTTTACTGTACTCAAATGTCCTCCACAGTCATCAGAACTCAATCCAACAGAGCAGCTTTGGGATGTGGTGGAATGGGAGATTGGCATCATGGATAGGCAGCAGACAAATCTGCAGCAACTGGGTGATGCTATCATGTCTATATGGAGCAACATCTCTGAGGAATATTTCCAGTACCTTGTTAAATCTAAGCCAAAAGGGGGTCCAACCAAGTGTAAGGTGTACCTTATACAGTGGCCGGAGTATCTATGTTGTGCCTGCATTAGAGGCTCTTTCTTTCCATGCAAGCCGTGGGAGAAATCTGTATTGTCATTCCACAAAGGGGAAAACCGAACAAGTGCTGCAAACAAAGCACGCATTTACATACCATTTCCTCAGTACTTCACACTCACCACAGAGGGATTCGCTCATGCAAATATATCTGATAATCTATATGGGTTGCAAATATTTTTAAAAATGTGGCAGAATGACAGACAGCTTATTCGTGTGTCCTATTGACTTGCGTATTTGGTTTCTTTTGTCACTTCAGTTCACTCATGCTCAGATTGGTAGCTGAAGGGCAAGGGCAGACCCACCGAACAAACTCATTCATTAAATCATTTTCTTTTCGGCTTAGTCCCTTTATTATTCTGCGGTCACCACAGCGAAATGAACCGCCAACTTATACAGCATATGTTTTACGCAGCGGATGCCCTTCCAGCCGCAACCCATCACTAATAAACTAAATTGGGCCCTATCATACAGCTGCCGCAATAAGGCGCAAGACGTGTTTGGCATGATTTGTTGCTATTTTCAGACCAGCGCAACCCCAATTTTCACATTTTGCACCACGTTGTTTAAATAGCAAATCAATTTGCGCCACTTTATGGATTCATGGGTGTGCTATTCTATAAAAGAGGTGTGTTAAGGCACATTGTTTGTATGTTGCTATTTGAAGGAACTGAATTAGACCGTGCCATTAACCAACTGAAAGCTGGTCTAAAGTCTAGTGCAGATTGCGTTAGTTGTGAGTAGAATTCCGCAGATTTTTAGCCCATCATTAATTCTGTTTATTTACTTGAGTAAATGTGAGTAATATCTATATTTATTCAGTTTTTAATTTAATTACAGTAATATTATTGACTAATATGAAAATGTTCATCTGATTTATGTACAATGCAGTTTGTAGTGTACAGTAATATTTTCTGTCTTTTAGTAGATATATTATATGAGGGACTTGCTTTGTTTACCAAGTGAATCTAATTGGATTTGCATTTCAAACATTAAACAAAAGTTTAAAAGATATTATTTTTTATTCACATATTAAGGTTTTAGTTATGATACTTCCAAAATCCGCAGATTTTTACCAAAATTCTCCGCAGAAATAGCCAAAAACGTCCACAGATTTAGTCTGGCCCTAGTTATGAGCCTATGCAGGTCCAAAACAGCCTGATCTCACTAGAAAACATAATTATTTTATGTTTTGCCAGTTTATTAGCTAATTTGTACGAATTCGTACGAGTTGAGTCGTATGAAAATCTACGATTTTAAAAAAGGAGGCGTTGCACCTAACCCCACCCTTAAACCCAACCGTCATTGGGAGCTGAGTAAATCGTACAAAATTGTACGAATTAGATCATACGAATTAGCCACAAAAAAAGTTACGAATTGCCGTTAGATTGTGTTGTCCAAAACGTCTACTCATCGCTTAAGACATACAGGATGTACAGCAATACACAAATATCTTTACATATGAAAAAAATGAATGGATTAAAATGTTACAAAAATATTTACTATATAAATATAAAAAACACTGCCTCCATGCCTTCTTCATTTCGGAGGGCTTTTTCAGTTTATTTATGACAGTTTGTATAATGTTATTATTTAGTATATGCATAATTAGTTTAGAAGTTTAACAAAGTTTAGATTTGTCCACCAGTCGGGTTTTAGAGACGACTGCTTGACCATATGGACCATAAGAATACGACATGTGTTTGCACATAACGATTTTGACCACACTTCAGTATTATTGTTCATTTGTTCATCTGGAAATTAGAACCAGTGAACTTCTTGCTGTGAGGCAACAGTGCTAACCACGGAGCTACCATGCCACCCATTGTGCAAGTACAGTACTTGCCAAATGATTATGTAAATTGTGTAAGTTAAATTAACTGGCTGTGCATTGAACTAATTCTACATTTCTAACATGTGTTAATTACTAGAAAACTATCACAAGAAAAGTTTAAATATCCTAGAACTGATTTTTGATGCAGTGATACTCTTCAGCTCTGTAAGGAAGATCCTCCATCCAGATCAGCCCAATCACCAGTTCTCAAGCAGAACATCTACTCTGCATGGAAAAAGTTACGCACACAAGAGAGTGAGCCTGCACCCCTCCCATCAGTGTTTCTTCTACATCCCTGCTTAAAAAAACTAGCACACTCTGAAATTAAGAGTTGTAACATCCTGCTGAAAGCAAGTTCTCAGAATTTAACTTCTCCCTTCTATCACTGAGCCCTGGTTTTCAGTCTTGAGGAGCCACAGCTATTATGAAGCAAGGTTATATGAGGTTAGGCACACAAAAATAAGTTCATGTATTTGATTAAAACAGGATTGAACTATTAATGCAGAAAACAAAGTTAGAAAAACATCATAATTCCTTCAGTTGCCGTTGTCCCCTTCAATAGTTTTACTTTGTTATTAATTCGACACGCTCCTCTCCATCTGGCACTGGAAATATAGAATTACATTTGCATGGCGCATGAAAGCTCATAATCCAAAGCGAGGTCTTGTGGATTTGCGCAGATGGAAAGATTGAGAGATAGTGAAGGCAAGCTAACGTTCATCCTTGACACTTGATACTCTGTGTTTAGAGAACAGATGAAATACAATAATTGCAGATGAATTCATCTGACCTGAAATCATGCAACAGGTTGAAAATCGAACAAAGGTTTTCTACCAGCTTGAGGCGTGTTTTTATAATCAAACTTATGAAATCAGCAATCTCAAAGACAAAACAATTATTTAATAATACCGCAGTGCATATTCAGTCATTTTTGTAAATTTTCCTAATGGATTAGAGGGTCAGCAAGGGAAGAATCTCTCTCTCTCTCACACACACACACACAAACGTTCAAACATGGGGCAGGTATGAGCAAGGTATAAAAGGTAGCTTTACTTGTGTGGGAGAAGACACTCATCACGCTCCGCCGGAAGTCGAGAACAAAGGTAGGTTTAGCTTTTAGAAATGCTTAATATAAAAAAGCTAATTCAGAGTCGCATAATAATGTTGATGTATTTTAAATAAACTATAAGTGCAGTTCACTAAAGAGCTTTTCTTCTTCTATTATAGCCATCATGTTTTGGACAAGATACGCTGAAGCAAGCATTTTCTTGTTGTTAATGATTCTTCATGTCGGACAACTGTATTCAAGAAACGATGTGTCTAACTGTGAGTTGATATTCTGGTCTAATACTTAAAGGGATAGTTAACCCACACTGAAAAGAAAATGGTTCATGGGAAGTTTTTTTAAGATAAGTGATTGCAACAATTTTTCTAAAATCTTGTTGTTGTTTTTTTCTAGTGTAGAAAAATAAACATTTACTGACCGTCATGTGGTCCTAAAGCTTTAGTCTGTTGAGCACAAAGAAGACATTGTGAAGAAAGCTGAAATATCGTCACCATTGACTTCCATAGTATTTGTTTTTCCTACAATGGAAGTCAAAAAGAAAAAAGTATGAGTTTGAATAATGGCCATTTGTTTTTGAACTATCCATTTAACAAGTTTTGTTCTTAAAAAAAAAAAAAAAAAAATATATATATATATATATATATATATATATATATATATATATATATATATATATATATATATATACAGTTGAAGTCAGAATTATTAGCCCCCTTTTGATTTTTTTTTTTTCTATCTTAAATATTTCCCAAATTATGTTTAACAGAGCAAGGAAATTTTCACAGTATGTCTGATAATATTTCTTTCTTCTGGAGAAAGTCTTATTTGTTTTATTTCGGCTAGAAAAAAATCAGTTTTTAATTTTTTTAAAAACATTTTTGGGACAAAATTATTAGCCCCTTTAAGCTAATTTATTTTTTCCTGATAGTCTACAGAACAAACCATCGTTATACAATAACTTGCCTAATTATCTTAACCTGCCTAGTTCACCTTATTCACCTAGTTAAGCCTTTAAATGTCACTTTAAACTGCATAGAAGTGTCTAGAAAAATATCTAGTCAAATATTATTTACTGTCATCATGGCAAAGATAAAATAAATCAGTTATTAGAAATAGGTTTTTAAAACTATTATGCTTAGAAATGTGTTGTAACAATCTTCCCTCCATTAAACAGAAATTAGGGAAAAAAATAAACAAGGGGGCTAATAATTCAGACTTCAACTGTATAGTTAAAGTCAGATATATTAGCCTAACTAAATTATTAGCCCCCCTGTTTATTCTGTTTATTAACGGAGAGCAGATTTTTTCAACACATTTCTAAACATAATAGTTTTAATAACTCATTTCTAATAACTGATTTGTTTTATCTTCGCCATGATGACAGTAAATAATATTTGACTAAATATTTTTCAAGACACTTCTATAAAATCTCTAAATCCACCTAAAGCATCACACTGGCTTCAAGATCTGATGTTATATTTACACTTGGAAAAATACAAATATTCAAGTAGAGTTTCTAGCAAATTCTCACACGTTTGGCAACCCTAACTATCATATTTCTCTGCTATAAATGTACTTCCTGGGGAATAATGTGACTGTCTTGTATGTAACAAATCTTTTTTCTGTAATCATCATTTTGTCTTTTCTTTCTCTGTTCAGAATCTCAAGCTTCCTCTATGTTTACCTACCATTGCAAGATACCACAGCATTATCCCTCATCGTATCACCCATTACTGTTATCACTCTATTTATCTATGTATTTATTATTATTTTATTTATTTATTTATTTTTCTTCTTTAATTTTTTAAAGAATTTAGCTACTTTTTTCTATTATTATTGTTTTTATTATAATTTTTTTTTACACTATCCTTCTTTAGGCAATGTATTTGGTTTGTTGAAGTGTGTGTGTGTGTGTGTGTATATATATATATATATATATATATATATATATATATATATATATATATATATATATATATATATATTAGCATAAAAATGAAGGGGAAATGAAGGGGAAAAAGACACTTCTATACAGCTTAATGTGACATTTAAAGGCTTAACTAGGTTAATTTGGTTAGCTAGGTTAACTAGGCAGGTTAGGATAGTTAGGCAAGTTATTGTATAACTATGCTTTGTTCTGTAGACTATCGAAAAAAAATATAGCTTAAAGTGGCTAATAATTTTGACCTTAAAATGGTTTTAAAAAAATAAAAGGAATGCTTTTATTCTAGTCGAAATAAAACAAATAAGACTTTCTCCAGAAGAAAAACTATGATCAGACAAACTGTGCAAATTTCCTGAATCTGTTAAGCATCATTTGGGAGAAATTAAAAAAAGAAAAAATAATTCAAAGGGGGGCTAATAATTCTGTCTTCAACTGTATGGTTTATTTATGTTTATATGTGTGTCAAAGATGGATGTGAAGAGTGCAAACTCAAGATGAACGAACGTTTCTCCAAACCCGGGGCTCCGGTCTATCAGTGCGTGGGCTGCTGCTTTTCGAGAGCTTACCCCACACCCCTGAGGTCCAAGAAAACCATGCTAGTCCCAAAAAACATCACATCAGAAGCCACTTGCTGTGTAGCAAAAGAATCTAAAATGGTAAAGTCCACATTACGACATTTTATTGTTACGATATTTAAGGACGTTATTGTCATTTATTGTATATAACACATGTTGTTTGTGTGTTTGTGTTATAGGTTGCCACGAATATCCCACTATACAACCACACAGACTGCCACTGCAGCACCTGTTACTATCATAAGTCTTAAAACACTCTTTTCACATTTCTCAAATGCTCATTTCCTGTTCTTAAATCACAGTGACTCATGAAATGTTATTTTTATGTAGCTTTCCATATTTCAACTGTGGCCATTTCCAATTCGTTTCTAAAGTGGTTAGCATAATTATTGTAAACTGCATATTCTGTCACTTTCATAGACCTTAAAGGGATTGTTCACCTAAAACTGAAGATTTACTCAAATCCAAGTGGGTGTCCAAACTCGGTCCTGGAGGTCTGGTGTCCTGCAGATTTTAGCTCCAACTTGCCTCAACACACCTGGAAGGATGTTTCTAGAAAGCCTAGTAAAGCTGCGGTCACACTAGAGTTTGAGCTTGCGAAATTCTGTTGTACGGCTCTGCAAAAAGGGGCGGGATTAAGCATCTAAAAACATTTAAAAAGCGAGCGATTGCTCCATATTTTAAATTCCTGTCCAGAGAGGTCATGTTTTGATACACGATTGGTCTCACGCAGTCAAGTGATGCGATTTCACAGGTTTGAGTTCACTAAACTTGAACTTTGCACCGCAGCAACCTGCGAAACTTGAAGCATGACCCTGCGTTTCCGGTCTGACGCATTCTTGTGCGTATGAATGGAAGTCTATGGGGAGAAAAGTCAAGTGTGACCACAGCTTAAGAGCTTGATTAGCTACCCCAGGTGTGTCTGGTTGGGGTTGGAACTAAACTTTGCAGGACACCGGCCCTCCAGGACTGAGTTTGGACACCCCTGCTCTGAACCTTTCCTTGCTGAAAATTCCAGCTTAAACCAGCCTAGGATGGTCAGGCTGGAAAGTGACCAGCTGAAACCATCTAAAACCAGCTTGACCATCTTGGTTTAAGCTGGACATAGCTGGTTTTGGCTGGGCTCCCAGCCTGGCTAGGCTGGTCAAGCTGGTTTTAGCAGCTTGTCCAGCTAAAACCAGGCTGAAAATGACTGGAAACCAGCCTGGAAGTGGTCAAAACCCCTGTAAAATCAGGCTGGTCGACCAGCTAAAACCAGTCAATCATCCTAGACTGGTTTAAGCTGGATTTTTCAGCAGGGTTATGAGTTTCTTTCTTCAGTTGAATGAACAATTTTTAAGAAAGCTGGAAACACCACTAAAATTGAAGTCAGTGGTTTCCAGCTTTCTTCAAAGAGGAAAGAAAGTTGAACAGATTTGAATGGAACAAGTAAAGGGTGAGTAAATAATAACATAATTGTAATTTTGGGTGAACTATCCCTTTAAGAGCGTAATATGCCATCCTTTACTATCATTAAATCGCTTATTTATTTTGTTGCCTTTACTGTGACATTCTTCAAATCTATAAATGAAATAAAAGATTGCTAAAGACATGCTTCGACTCTCTTTTCCTCACACATTCGTCATCTTATGAAGGTTTGTCCCAGCATGTAGGCTACTTCTGTGTTGTTACAATTCTATTCAAATAAGGAAAAGTTCTGTCGATGTTTTTTTAAAACCGTCAGCCAAATATTTTCTGTGAGATGTCGAAAGAAAGTAAGAGGGAAAGAAAGACTTTTGTCAATGACGTGACTGTTTTTGAGGACAGACGCCCCCTCCCCTAACCCCCCTGCGCCATAGTCGAAACGGTAGTTTCGAATTTCGAACACTACTATGACTAAAGATTGACTCATGAATATTAATTATGCCGCTTTGACGTACTTCATAACAGTTACTATGGCGACTGCTTCACAGGCACACATATTAAATATGTCTAGTAGTAGGTAAACCGCAAATTTTCTCTTGAATATTAATTAGCCAGTGCTGACGTTGCTCGGTCAGCGAACGCACGGGTCATGAATATTTGGATCAGGCCTTGGCCGTAGTAGTTTGAGATATTTGGGCTGCTGTGTGTGAATGCAGCGAAGATGGCGGAGGAGGAGGGCAGCGCGAATGAGGCTGTGGCCCTCAAACACAAATTTCAGGATCTCATCTCTGAATTAAAAAGGAGCTCCGAGTCGACGCTAGATGCCTCCAATAGTTTTTGTCAGGATTTCTGCCAAGTACGGTTTTATTCATGCGCTTAAGTCTGTCAGTCTTTGTTCGCGGACGATGCTGCATGTTTGCATCGCTGCACCAACGATAACAAAACTAACAATACTCGTGCAGTTGTTGATCAATATGATGGGGGAAAACCTAAAATCTGTGCGCTGGAAAGAGGGAGCGTGATTGTTTAACAGTTTTTAAAGCTTATGCTCATTAGGTTAGTATGGATGGCATGGTCACAGCTCCTGATGGCTAACACATTAGCTTATTGTAGCAGCAGTAGCCTTTACTTTCCACCCAAAACATATATATATATATATATATATATATATATATATATATATATATATATATATATATATATATATATATATATTAGCATGCATGTGTGTATTCATAATTTAAAAACATAGAAACTAAAATCTAAAGTTAAGTCTTTTTTGTTAAAGAAAACTGCTATGAAATAAGCTTATACATGTATTATAAATGTATTAACTTAGAAATAAATCCTCTAGTCAGTCAGTAAATTCGTTGAATTATGCTACATCTTCTCATTATTGATTACAACATGGCCTCCACCTCATCAGCAATAATACAAGCATATGAATTTAATGATTTTTCTCTTATTTCATAATAATAACATATCTTTGTTGGTAGTATTTGTGTGCAAAACCAATCATCTAGTTATACCAGTGACAATAGAAGGCTGAAATGCTCATTATTGACCTTTTTTATTTATTTATTTGTTTTTTTCTTCATCAGATTTTGATGCATCATGGATGTCAGTGGAGACCAGATGAAGACCTGCTTCCTCTATTGGAGCTGTACACAGCAGCCATAATGTGCTGCGCTGAGGCCAGTCCGTTCCTAAGTCCTGAATGTGAACATGTCACAGATGTGCTGAACAAGTTATCGTGGTATGTTTTTAACTGCATTCTCCCTATATCAAGCATTATGGGTTTGGATGCGCTGGTAATGTTCAAGAACACATTCAATACTCATATTTTATTAAGTAATCACTTTATTATTTTGAAAAAAAAAAAATGTAAGTTTTCTACAGATCATCATAATGGTAGTTGTAATAATAGTTATTCAACTTAATAACCTGCGGAAGGTGCCAATAGTCTGGTGATAGTTGTTTTTAGACTCGATTTGATTTGATTTTAGACTATAATAATTTTTTTTTTGTCATTGTTTAGTGAATTTCTAATTTCTTGGTCATCAAAACCTGCTTGCGGGGTGTCTGTGTGCATAACATTGTGCAGATTATACATTGGCAATCACGGGGATCTTTTTTTTCTTCAGTTGTTTGTATAATACATACGCATGCCTGGTTAAACCATATATATTTAATTCAATTTCAGTGGTTTCATTGTTATTGGATTCTGACCTACAGTAATCTCTGATGGACTATTTCAACAGACATGCCATTCTCTAAGATGACCTATTTTTGTAATGATACCGCAAATATTTGCAGAATGGTGATAAATTTGCACTGCTGCATAGATATTGACGATTTCTAAAGGTTGTGCTAATGTGTGAGCATAGGCATCTATTAAAATACACACTATGAGCCTATTTAAGTGCACCTTTAGGCTTTATGTTGATACAAACACCAATTTTGAAAGAAAAGTGTCTTTTGAACCCTTATGGTGTCTGTCCTTTTGGCTAGATCGATTTAGATCGGTGTCCTGACGTTTTATCCTACCCATCAGAATATGCTGCCAACACTGTATTTGAATGGTTCTGAGGGTGGGGTTAGGGATTAGGTAGGTTAGGGCGATATTACAGCTTCATATCACACTACTCCACTATTTAAATTTACACTAGGAGTAAAATCTGATGTGTAGCATATTGCATCATTAAATTTGTTACCTACTTAAGGTCGCACAATCTGACGTAGTAGAATAAACTGACAGAACACAAACCAGTTTTAGACCTCCAACAGAATGTCTTCTCGGTGCCTGGTGAATGCAATCATGCATTGAGAATGGTGGTCTAATTTACATCTACCGGCCACTTTATTAGGTACACCTTACTAGTTATGGGTTGGACTCAGCTTTGCCTTCAGAACGGCCTTAATCTGGAAGTATTCCTCAAGAGATTTTGCTCCATATTGACATGATAGCATCATGTCAGCTGCAAATCAATTTGTCAGCTGCACATCCATGATGTGAATCTCCCGTTCCACCACATCCCAATGGTGCTCTATTGGATTGAGATCTGGTGACTGTGGAGGCCATTTGAGTACAGTGAACTCATTGTCATGTTCAAGAAATCTTGAGATGATTCGCGCTTTATGACATGGAGCGTTTTCCTGCTGTAAGTAGCCATCAGAAGATGGGTACGCTGTGATCATAAAGGGATGGACAAAGGGATTGACATGATGCTCAGTTGGTTTTAATGAGCCTAAAGTGTGGCAAGAAAATATTTCCCACACCATTACACCACCAACAGCCTGAACCGTTGATACAAGGCAGGATTGATCCATGCTTTTATGTTGATGATGCCAAATTCTGACCCGACCTTCCGAATGTCACAGCAAAAATGGAGACTCGTCAGACCAGGCAACGTTTTTCAAATTGTCCAATTTTGGTGAACCTGTGCCAATTGTTGCACAATCCTGAGTCTGTGCCAATACATCTCAAGATTTGACGTGTTGTGCGTTCGGAGAAGCTCTTTTGCACACCTCAGTTGTAACGAGTGCTTATTTGAGTTACTTTTGCCTTTCTATTACCTGGAACCAGTCTGGCAATTCTCTCTTCATTACCTTGCCTTGGATGACAAAAACCAAATACCTTTTACAGAATTTTTCTAGCCGGCTTAAGATAAAAGGCTTAGTGCTGGAATCTTGGTACTGAAAAATAAATGGGGAAAACAGATTCCAAAGTGTCATGGAAAGACATCTTGATGAATATGCTGCTGTTCAATTGTGGATGCATACTATTACCCCTGTGTAGCAGCCATAATGTCTTTTTTACATTTATTACTTTAAACACTAGATGGCGGCATGTACTGATCTTAGGACACTAATATGATAGAATGGTACAGGGAAGATGAGAGATTTGAGAATTAGGATTTAATGACGGTAAAGTGTTTAATTTAACATTTAAATTCTTTAATGTTTTAACCTGCAGGGTAAATTACTCACACAGAATAATATTGAATATTAAGGTATTAGAAGGCATTTCATTGAATGTTAAAGAAGGCATTTCATTAAATAAAAAGTGCTGAGCTATTGGCAAGTTTTGCTTACAGATATTACCTGTACATTGAAGAAATCAGTGGTAAATTATTATTATTATTATTATTATTATTAATTTTTAAATCATCCATTACCATTACTGTATGTCAAGGGTTCTCAAACTTGGTCCTGGAGCTTTCACTCTAACTTGTCTCAACACACCTGCAAGGTTTTTAGAAAGCC
This sequence comes from Danio rerio, assembly GCF_052040795.2. NCBI lineage: Eukaryota > Metazoa > Chordata > Actinopteri > Cypriniformes > Danionidae > Danio > Danio rerio. Next base: position 55,288,517 of record NC_141037.1, on the reverse strand, counting down.
TAGTAAGAGCTTGATAAGCTAACACAGGTACCTCTGATTGGGGTTGGAGGTAAAAGCTGCAGGACAACACTGGACCTCCAGGATGGAGATTGAGAGCCCCTGCTATATTAATTTCAGATACAGAATTTATTCAAGCAACTTGGTATGCAGAACAATTGGAGTTTTACATTTGTAAAGCTTGCTTCAGTTATTAATTTATTTTTCCTGTTCGTATCAGTGCTTAGCATTTCATTCTTTATGGTTAATAATTGTGCATAATTGAGGTTTATGTATACAAAAGAGTCAATTTTTGCTTTCACTGTTTAGACAACAGTGTATAAGTAAATGAAGTGAGTGAACATGGTATAACTGACCTATCATGTTTTTGTTCCCTGGTAGGAGCTGTCTGAATCTTCTGTTGTCATTCTCCGAGCAAATCCCTGGTGCCTTATGGGAAGAATTTCAAACTTCTGTCAAGGTTGGGGACCAGATTACTCCACATCAGTGGCATTAAACCCAATTTAAGTGTTCACACTTACCTAATGCTTGATACTGATTGCAGGTTTGGCATGCTATCCCAGGAGAGAGCCCTGAGCTTGGAGATATTTGAGGTTGGGGCTCCCTCTTGGTTAGTTAGTATAGAATGGGGTCTGAGATCAGGTGGGTCTCGAGAGCTCCTCTAGTATAGGGGGGAATTAGGGGGAGATGGGGTGGATGGAGGGATTCTTAAAAAACGAAGATAAGGGAAGTAAGTAAAACAGGCTATTTGTTTGGGTTTGACTCAGAGCTGGGCGATAAAATTGGTATCGGTAATTATTGACCTTACACCATCATCAATTTCAATAAAAAAAAAATGATTTAGTATGAAATTTCTGTATGAAGCGCTATAGTTTTATTAAAATGTGGCTGTGGAAGTTTGTCATTTCCAATGGAGGCACGTGACTTGCAGGATGCGCACATGAGAGCGACAAACACATGTTGTGCAAGCGGCGCACAAGTGACGCACCTAGTTGAAAACATCTGAACTTTTCTGTATGATGCAAGCGCGCCGCTATTCATTCGAGTAGAACTAACCAATCTGATTCACACTTTGTATGGAATATAAACATTTTAGTAATAACGGTAGATTAATTACTAGGGATGTAACGGTATCAGAATTTCACGGTACGGTAATACCTCGGTATGAATGTCACGGTACGGTATTTATTGAATCATTTACAGGAAAAAACAAAACTTATGAAAATACTCCAAAAAAGTGCCAAAAGTGTCAATGACATACAAATTAGCCATCTATCTGTAAGCTTTGAAACAGGAACTTCAATTTTAATAACAAAAAAATATTAAACCATGTAAAAAAATTAAGTTTCAATTTAGTATCGTTGAAAACTCATCACATTCAACATTTAATCACTCATTCACTCACTTAGATAGAGATGGGTTTAAAGGAAAATTATCATATAAATATAATCTGGTAAAAGCTGGTATCTCTGGGTATTTACAATGTCCCCTGCAACAGAAAAAAAACCCTCTCATTTGGGACTGAGGTTTCTGGGACAAGAGAGATATGACGCGACAACACAGCTGATAAGAACTCGCGTGACAACACTGCTATTCAGTACGCGCGCGACAACACAGCTGATAAAAACTCGCGCGACAACACCGCTATTCAGAACGCGCGTGGCGACAACACCCGCTTTAGGGTTTTCCAGCTCTTTTTCATCCCCGCTTCTAGCAGCACACTCCATTTCCGCATTACTGGATCTGTAGCGACAACAGACCGCAAGGGATGATGGTCAAGCATGGGCTGATGGGAATTGTAGTCCCGTTCGCTTCATTCGCCTGAGCAAATTTTCTCAGAAGACCTATAGTTTTACCGAGTCATGCGACTTCGGTAATATCGAAAAAAATTAATATTGCGGTATGACGGTATTTACAATACCGTTACATCCCTATTAATTACTAAGGGTGTCACGATTTTGATTTTTAATCGAAATCGATCGAAATTTATGCTCAACTTCGATTATCGAATCAAAAAATAGAATCGTCGATGCTGCCACGCCCCCATGTCACGTTAGCTTGGCTTGCCAAGCGGGAAAAAAACACGCTTGTTAAAGTGCTTGTTAAACTGCAGACGCAGGAGACCCGTCGACAGAGCTTAAATCCTCTCCTCTTTCAATGAAGTCGCCGGTGTGGAAGTATTTTGGATTTCCAGTGAGTTATGTTGACAACGTTCGTGTTGTCGACAAAAACAAAAAAACACAGTTTGCAAGCTCTGCTATGTACGTATTATGGTTGGGATGATAGACGATGGGCGCATCGCGATCCTCCGCCCCGCCCCCGTTGCAAATCCGCTTGCGAAAAATACACACTCAGGCCCTGTTAACACTAATATGTCTTTGTTTTTAAATGGCATTTTAGAACGACAACGATCCACATCCTCACTGGCGTGTAGCATTTCTGAGCAGCCCTCCTTCCTCACTACCGCTGAAAACACACACCACTCATTCAAACACACACACAGACACAGACGCACACACATTGTCATGCGCTTGAGACAGCGGGTCAGTAGACTGCTTCCATCTTTTACTTTCACACAAGTACTTAGTCATTTTAGCGAACACCTCAGATACTGTTGGCTGGTTCCTGTTGGTTGTGCACCTTTTTTACTGACGCCATTATAACGACACAGATCACTGCCTATTCACGAGTCCCGCAGAAAAAGTGATTGACAGGTGGTAATTATGTGTGTAACTTACCTTTATTCATTTACTGTATGATTTGTTTATGGGTAAAACAAAGACCATGCAGGTCAGGTAGTTTAAACGGTAGGCTACAAATAATTAATTTGTTATTATTAATTAATTATTCATAATCGAAATTCGAATCGAATCGTGACTTATGAATCGAAAATGTAATCGAATCGAGGATTTGGAGGATCGTGACACCCTTATTAATTACCTCAGACAAACACAGAGCACCCAAACTAGAGCTGCACAATTAATCAAAAAAACATCGCAATCTCGATTCGACCCCCTAGACGATCTTAATCCAGCATTTCTACGATTCTGCCAATCATATTTTTAAGTTCAGGAGAGAAGCAAGGGCGGCTGCACGAGTCTTTATTGTTTCACACACGTGGTTCAGCAACATGGACACCTCCAAATGATGTTAAAAGAGTCACATACTGTAATTACAAGGTGTAATTCACCCAAAAATGTCATTTTTGTCTTTATATAATGATGTATTCGCGGCTGGGAAATCACACGTGACGTGAGCTGCTGACTGTGCGGGCGCGCGCTCTAGTTAATGATAGACGCGCACGCATCTACTTTAATAAACAGAACCTGCTTATGCCGTCAGTAACCGGTAATAAAGTTGTAAATAATATTCAGTTTGTGGCACAGAGTGATCGTTTGAGAGCCGCGTGTGAAGTATGAACAGCACTTCGCAGTGAAAATGAAACCGAAAGCGTGCACTTCATTTAAATAATCATATCGCATTTTAGAGTTATGACTGCGACAAGTTTTTTCCTTTCATAGCAAACACAAAGTTGTGCATGAAAATAAATGTTTACAGTGTCAGTATAACTACTCTAGCCTATATAATGTTGATTTTACCAGTGAATTAAATGTTCTAATAATGTTGTCAATGACAAGATTGCAATCAAACATCTCAAACATAATTCAACATCACAATTATTATAAGTAGAATAGAATTATTTATAGAAACCAGTAGACCTACACATAATATTAATATTGTTGTTTTACCATATGTTTGAGAAAAAAACAATAATCTCACATTGAGCTTTATTTTACATCTACACAATCCTGAGAGAATCGTGATCTTTATTTTAAGCAAAAAACAAAATTGCGATTCTCATTTTAGCCAGAATCGTGCAGCTCTAACCCAAACACTGCAGTGCTTTTTACTCTTCTCCATAAACTTGCAACAGAGCTGCAGCAATGGATGTCTGTTTGTCATCCTCTGAGAAAATGGTTGAGGGGTCATCTAGTTAGAGGAGTGCGAGCACAAAGCCCATTGTAAATGGTCAAGAAATCCACGCGCACATGCTTGTCACTTTAGGTCAGAATAACAACACACGTGAAATCGTGTGCTGTAGCTATAGCAGCAGTGAGGAGATTGTAAATAAAAATTTAAGTCGCAAGAGTGGCTTTTTGGTTTCTTTTTTTTGTGCATCCCAGCCACAACCTCCCCATCTAAAAGATTGTTTAGCATAGAGGCTAATATAATCATCATGATAATTTTTTATTTTTTTTTGCAATATCGCCCAGCCCTAGTTTGACTTCATCTTATTGGTTTGTAGTTTGATTTTTGATGTGAGACCAGCTGTGGTAAATCATAGCACGTGATCCTCACGAAAATAATTGATAAAACTGCACTAAGGGGCCGATCAAAACGAACACGCTTTTTAACTAACGGCTGCGAGCGTTTTTGCATGCTGGTTATGCGCACTGCACGCCTCGCATTTTTGCCGTTGTTCGCTGTGCGCTCGCAGTTAAAATAGATTCAACTCTGAGCCAAAAAAGTGTGTTACATCAGTCAAGTATTTTTCATTCTCCAATCAAATGAAAGCAGGGGTGGGGTTTCCGTTAAGGTGACAGCAGTGTTTGTGTTGTCAAGACTTTAGAGACTTTTAAAATGGAGGAGAGACTAGTGGTTGCTGTTTCAATTTATCCAGAGCTGTATGACTCGCAAATCTTGAATATTACAGTATTATTAAATAATACTAATATAACAATATCAACAGCAGCACTCGCGCACAATACGCAGCTGATTCAGTTGTTGCCTAGTGAAATTTAAAAGAGCAACCCGCTGCTTTTTTTCTTGTCAAGAAAAAAAGGCAGTGTAGTGCCCCTTGCCTTTTTGGAAGGTAAAAGCGCGTTCAGTGTGATCAGCCCCTTAAACGCTTCTGAAATTAATATGAAAGCCTGGTTCACACTACGTGACTTTAAAGTTTTGCATTCTCTTTGTGCAGATGGCTCATGGCATTCTTCAGGCACATGGAAACTCGCAGCTTCAGGCCCTGTTGACTCTAGCAGAGGACAATGGCATATGGTCCAATGCCACGCTGTGTAGCATTCTGTCAAATGACCTCCCTAATGTGGAGAGAGGTAAATTGCTCTCTTTGTCGGATTCTTGCATATTTCGTCATGTTTATTTTTTGGTAATGATGTTATTAACATGATGGGATGTGCATCTTCCATAGTACATGAGTTTTTATCTCGAGAAGGAGCTGAACTCCTTCATATGCGTATAAAGCATCTCATCAAAGAGAAGGATATGGAAAAGGCTGCAAGACTAGCAAAGACGTGTGCAGAGTTTCCTGAATTTGGGGGAAAGAAGAACTTCAGACAAATCTACCTCGTGTGTCTGTGCGAAATAACACCACAACAAGAACTCATGCATGAGGTGGGGCTCTTCATTAATGTATTTACCTCTGCTTCTGAGCTTATTTACAATGTATCTCTGATATTTGACTTGTAAAAAACAAAAATGTGTAGAATAAATGCCCTGGTATACTTATAATGGAGTTCTTATGCAGTAGGTGGGGTTGTAAATGTGTCACGCCACTCGAGTGACAAACACAACAAGAATGGCGACTGTGAGAGAATAACAGTTTCATATACACCAGGGATGTCAAACTCCGTTCCTGGAGGGCCGTAGCCCTGCACAGTTTAGTTCCAACCCTGATTAAACACACCTGATCAAACTACTTGAGTCATTCAGGCTTGTTTGAAACCTACAGGTAAGTGTGTTGGAGCTGGGTTGGAACTAAACTGTGCAGGGCTGCGGCCCTCCAGGAATTGAGTTTGACATCCCTGATATACACCTAGCAATTGTAGCCAGCTTCAAAGGTGTTTAGAAGCTAAATAAACTCCCCCAAAAAGTTTGTTTTGGTGAGCTGTCGGACTGCCGAACTGAAAACAAACTTAGTTTTGGCCGGATTTTGTTTCAAATTAAGTCATTTCAGTTCTTTTTTCCTATTTCATTTGAAGTATAGACCATTAAGCCGCCTTTCCACTGCACACGACATTTGGACACGACTGTCGGAATACGCCCGCTTGTGGCAGCCGCGCAGTATTTTCAGTGTTGTCGTGCACCACGGGGGAGAAGCTGATTCTCACGGTGTCCAAAATAAAGGAGAGCAAAAGCAAGAGCCTTTATTCTGAGTGTTTCATAGTTTAATGGATGAATGAATACTAGAAACTCATAGACCGCTAAAATATTGAAGGGAATGTGGAGACCACATTAAAAATATATTTTTTTATTACTTTCTGACTTACATTTATGAACAGAAAAGTTTTTTTTTTAATATAGACTTTTTATAATTAAAAAATAACCAAATAAACTCCTATTTCTCATCTCGCGCGCACGGATCTGCTTGGACAACACTGAAATACATCATATCCGGTCGGCCGGTCGCATACGGTCTAGTCGCAGGAGTTCAAATATTTCAACGGATCCGCAGCTCAAGTCGGATCCAAATTTTACGCATACAGAGATGATCGGAACTCAACGCAGCTTGGAAATGAATGACTTTCGGTCTGTCGCTTGTTGTGTGCAGTGGAAAGGAGGCTTTACAATGTCATTGGCCCATGAACATTTCCTGCTTGTCCTGCTATTTCATAACAGTAACAAGAGGCAATTCGATCATAACTTAATGTTGAAACAGCTATCACAACATTATCAATATGTGGCTTTTTTGGATTCTCTGAAGCTATAAAAATTTAAAATATAAAACATGAAATATGTCGGGACCCTTGTTTTTGTTTACATTCCTCAAGATGGTCTATACCGGGGCTTTAAGTGTATAATAATACATTTTTGTTTATTTTTTATTTTTTTGTAGTATTGTATGAAATTGTCTCCTCCGACAGAGACAGAAACAAGGATCTTAAAATAGATAATTAATATTTATGTACATTTTAAAAGTCTTACTTAACATCAGTATATTATTTCAGGTTTTCTGAATCATAATCAAATTTTTTTTGGGCTGAAAATGTTCACTCTACAAGAAAAGTCCTTGAATCACTTATTTTTATTCAGAAAAAACCCAACAAAAAACATTTATGCTTAAATGCAAAACAAAAAAAAAAAAATAAAACAAAAAAAAAATAAAAAAAAAAAAAATATATATATATATATATATATATATATATATATAATAAAAGTAATCTATATGAAATGAACATTTTAATCCAAGTCTCCTGTAGGCATAGTCTGGTATAAAATTGTGACAGTATGATAACCTTGGATAAACATATCAAGGTTTCACGATTTCGCGGTATTATGATTACTGCTCAGATATATATTCTTTTTAAATGTCTGGCTACATTTTTTCCCCCCTTTTAAACACAATATATTTTTATTTTAAGAAGCATTTAAAATATTTTGGAGCAGCAAACATGCCAGGCTATATAATTCAAATGAATTATTGACTTCTGCTGTCTTCAGATTTTTTTTATAATTTAAATGGCATCTTTGGAGATCTTTTCTGCTGGAGATACTGTTGTCCTATAAAACAGAAAAGTAAATAAAAAATCTTACCGAACATATTTAAAAGGCTTTTAAACTTGCCTTTCAGAGTAAATTGTTATTAGTTAAAGAGAGGGCCACGAATGTATATTTATATTAAAATCTTGATCCAAATAAAGAAAACTTTGATCAATATTCAGCTGTATTTGCAAAATTGTAAGTCAAACATGGTTGCTCCTCATGAACGAACCGCTTTCTCTTTTATCATGACAGGAATGTAAAGGATTATTTAACTTATAATTCACGTGTTACCTTTTGGATTGAACACTCTTAAACTGGAATCATAGCAGAATATCCTGTAATGTCTACTTCTCATAGCACTTATGGTCAATAAGAACAAACCTCTGAATCTGTAAGAGTAACATTAACGATATGTATAGCAGGGGGTTGTGAGGACCAGGATTGAGAACCTCTCCTCCACCCACTTAAAAGCCTTAAATCCTGCTCATCATGCAAAATGGTGTCTTTTCATAATACTTGGATTAAGCTGCTCTTCCCATTTGAGTTACTATCACCATGTCTCTTTGATGACATTTCAGTGGAGGGACAATTATATTGGAAAATATGAAATGTATTATCGCATATGTGCTTCAAAGATAAATGGTAGACATACTGGTTTAGAGCACCGTTTTTCTGTGAATTAGTTCTAAACCTCTGAAATGTCTTTTGTCCTTTGCATTTTTTAACAATGTGCTTTTTTTTTTTTTACCCAAACCTATCTTCTATGTTATGTATAATATGCATATATAACCTATAATTTCCAAGTGTGAGTTTCAAATGTGGTGTGACAGTCAAGGGGTTAATTGATTATTATTACTATATTATATTTATTTAAGTATTAAGTACTGATAACTTATAACCCAGTGTTTCTCAACCATGTTCCTGGAGGACCACCATCACTGCATGTTTTGGATGTCACCTTTGTCTGTCACACCCATTACAGGTCTTTTAGTCTCTGCTAACGAGCTGATGATCTGAATCAGGTGTGTTTGATTAAGGAAAAAATGGAAAACGTGCAGAGCTGGTGGTCCTCCAGGAACGTGGTTGAGAAACACTTGTATAACCTAAACTTTCTCTGTTGTGTTTTGCAGATAAAGGAGGTAGACTGCAAAGAGGCCCTGGACATGATTTGTAATTTGGAGTCTGAGGAAGATGAGAAAGGAGCTCTCAGTCTTTGTACTGCATTTTTCAAGCGTCAGCTTCTTAGTGGGGATGCTTATTGTGCCTGGTAAAGCATTTATTCTCCCAATTTCTCTTTACTTTGAGTCACTTTTTAATGTTTTTTTATATGATATTTCTAATCTTATAAATTGCATGATGTTGTAATAATTATGTAATCTAATTATTATACTTTTAAAATGGAAATTATTGTCAGGGTTGTGGATGGGAAAATGGGGAAAAAGGAGCGAGGACTCAAATGCAGGGAAATGGGAATTTATTATATAATAAAAATAAAATAAAATGCAAAATAAACTACCCCGAGGGGGAAAACATTAACAAAACAAATACATACACATACAAACAGGACTGGGCAGGCTGGCAAGGATGAGGACTGGAAACACGACAGGACAAGACTTCAAACAACACCATGTGATGACGAACTGGCCCAGGACAGCAAACATGAGGGGTTTATAAACTGTAGGAAATTAACACAAACAGATAAACATAATTAACTAATAATGGGTTAACAAGGAGGGTGGGACTAGACAATAGACGGGAGAGCACATGACACAGAGAGACAACACAAGCCATGCGCTCACATAAAACAAGACTAGAACACGCAGCCAATGAGATAACTCATTAACCGCGTGTTCATAACACCACAAGCACGCGGTGCATGTAAACACGCACCACATGCTAAACACAACACCAACAGAAGACTGAACGAAAGACACGAGTACACGATGAATGAAAACGCTCACCGTGCACTCACACACGCAGCGTGCATGTTTCATCCCAGCGCCGACCAAAACTGAAACCAACTAGACTGAGACACTGGGAATGAAACACCGCGCTGCAGACAGACGAAAACACAAACACGAGTACAAGAGCTCACGCAGAGCCCGCGCGGCCGCATCAAGCGGGAGGGCGCACACTCTGCGTACACCCACGACGGTGCGCGCGCACACGGAGACACACAATTACAAAAACAGGACGAGACAGAGCTAGTGTCCGAGCTCTGCCACCAAGACAAGAATTTACAAGACCAGAGTGGCAGAACCCTGACAATTATAAATACAATTAGTAGCTTTTTATGATTCAGCAGAACATTTATCATACATAAAGGCTTACGGTACAGCGTCTAAGCATAAACTTTATTTTTGTGAAGACCAGTGGCCACCAGTGTTTGGTTAACAAAGAAAACTTTTATTTTTAAACAACATCTGAAACGACACAATTCTTGATTTTTAGGGGAACAACTTAATTTTTTTATGTTCATTTAATTTAATCATTAATAGTTTAGTAGTAAAACTTTTTTTAATGGTTTGTGTTGGGACATTTGTGTCGAACTAGTGTTTTTGTTGTGGTGTTCTCATAGCCATTTCATAATCTTACATTATATTGTCAGTTTTTTTTCTTTCCTAAATTAAACATCACCAGATACTCTTAACCAATAGGCTATATGCACACCGACTTTTAATTTTCAGCCAGGCAGCCCAAGTGCTTCTGGTAAACTGTCTTTCCGTTACAAAATTGTCACGTTTAAGATCTGATTTTTTTTTTTTAAAGTGATCTTCACTGCCTGTTAGATGTACGATATGAAGTGGGTCTGCGATTGGACAAGAAGCATTGCATTAAATGCATTTCCCCCTTCCATGTATTTAAAATATGACCATTTATTTTACCCTAGTATTTTCAATGGAATTTCTGCACTAGCTGGTAGCTACTGACTGTGCTTGTGGTTACGACGGTGACATCTCGTTTTACATTTGAACAACTAAATAAATCTTTAAGTCTGTTCAACTGAATGTATTGTGATTACATTACAACATCGATGCTGTAAAAACAACTTTGCGAAATTAAAACTAGTCACATTAAAGACTGATTTATACTTCTGCATCAAGCGCACACGTATGCTCTGGTGTAACCTGCGCGGGGTCACAAAGCTTGGCTTGGTAGCGCTGACAAGAGTGGGTGGGACTAAGAGCCGTGCAATCTCGTTGGAGCGAATGTTTACAAGTGCGAGTCCTGTGAAGGAGCTCTAGATGGAAAGTTTTGTTTTGTGTTTACCTCACAGTTAAAGTTGTTGCATGCCGCCGGTTCCTGCCTCAGAATGAGCAAGCCACTTCTACATTGAGGTAGTGTTTTGAAAAACAACACCAACGAATAAACTCGACACAGAGGGACGTAACATAACTGCCAGCTAGCGGAAGTGTTATTGTAGAGCAACAAAAACAGCACGCAAAAGTTTAACGCCCCATTCACACGGGGCTTCAGCGTCAGCGCTTGACTGAAGGCGTGTCTGAAGTTGGGGCTGAAACGATCGTCATAGAAGCGTCTGATTGGCTGACGCTTCCGTCAGCGCTTGAAAAGTTGAGCTAGTCCCAACTTCAGCAGCAAGCAACGCCTTTGAAGCGGCGCCGACGGATCCACAATGCAGTTCGGCAATGCCTGACGTCACCCATTTAAAGTGAACGGGAAGCGTTGACGCTGACGCCCCGTGTGAATGGGGCGTAAATGCATAACAACACGCAAAGCATGCGCCGTGGGTCACACCGATCACTCGACGCAGAAGTATAAACCAGGCTTAAGCTTTCACTGAAAGTTTGTTTGCTTTAAAACTATAGCTGGGCATAGAGCTCATTAAAAAACTTGAGAATCACTAAACATTGTAGTGCTTGTTTTCATTTGAAATCAATACATTAATCACTGTATATCTTCCAGGGAGCTGACACTGTTTTGGAGTAAGCTTCTAATAAGGCTGGAATCAAAACATGCCTTTTTGGAGCAATGCAGACTGTTAGCACGCCTCTCTGAGAGCGTGTACCATATTCTGCTCCTCATCAAAGTCATCCAGGCTGAGGTTAGAAAACCTTTCTTTTTTTTTACGCCAGCATGTTATGGAATCCAAATCTTTGGCAATCTGATGACTGACATTTTTGTTTCCTTAGGTTGACACCGATGGGCTTTCAGTGTGCATCGAAATGTGCATTCAAGCGCTGAAAATGGGAGTTCATGACAACGAGGACTGCAATATCACTATTTGCAAAACAATATCTTGTTTGCTGCCTTTAGACTTGGAAGTAAAACAGGCTTGCCAACTTACGGAGTTCCTGATAAAGCCATCTTTGGAATCTTATTATGCTGTTGAGACTCTTTTTAATGAGCCTGACCAAAAGCTTGACCAGGAGGATCCACCAATTCTAAATTCACTACGCTGTGACTTGTTGCTGGCCTTAAAGATAAAGTGGCCTTTTGATCCGGAGTTTTGGGACTGGAAAACTCTAAAACGTCAATGCCTTGCTTTGATGGGTCAGGAGGCAACCGCTATATTGTCTTCTGACAAATTCACTGACAGTGATGACAATGAGTTCCATGACCTGGACGAGAAATATTTCCAGCATTTTACCGATAACCCTTCTTACGAACTCTTTGAAGTTGGAGCAGAAAGAAAGAAGAAGAAGAACGAAATTAAGAAGGTGAAGGAGAAGGGATTTGTTTCTGCTCGATTCCGCAATTGGCAGGCTTATATGCAGTATTGTGTTTTGTGTGATAAAGAGTTCCTTGGACACAGAATCGTCAAGCATGCATTGAAGCATGTGCAAGACGGGGTTTTCCGTTGCCCGATATGTGCTAAAACCTTCGACAGCAGGACAGTGCTGGAGCCCCATGTGGCTTCACATGTAAAGCAGTCATGCAGTGAGCGCCTTGCTGCAATGGGTGTAAGCAAGAAACGCACTGACCCAAAGTTGACACCAGCTAGCAGCACCTTGAAAAAGGAAGAGCACTACAGCGACACTGCTGCAAAAGTTAGCCAAGAAAATACTTGCAATAACAATTTATATACTTTAATTGGTAGTACCAGCACAGAGGTGAAAAGCAAAACGAAATCCTCATCATCATCGACGTCATCATCATCATCACCAAAGCAGGGCAACCCTATCCGGGATGTTAACAACACGAAAGATTGTTGCTGTCCTGTTACAAGCTGTCAAAAGGTTTTTAAATACTTTAGGAATTTGGTTGCTCATGTTAAGGCCCATAAAAACGAGCAGGAAGCAACAGACTTCCTACAACTACAGAGCCGGAAGGCAATGTGCCAATATTGTCACCGCCAGTTTGTTAACTTGACCCATCTTAACGATCACGTACAAATGCATAGTGGCGATAAGCCATACTTTTGCGTTCAGCTTGGATGTAATTGCCGCTTTTCCTCTCACGCTGAGCTTCTGATGCACAGAAAATTACATGCTGAATTTCAGGCGCAGTGCGCATATCCAAACTGTGAGCGAATCTTCAATGAGACCTACTTGCTGTATGATCATGAAGCACAGCACTACTTGACGTTCCCCTGCAAAAGTCATAACTGTGACAAGGTGTTCTACACATTGGCTGAGCTAGATTTGCATCAGAGAGGGCATGCAAAGCAGGTGGACCACTCTGCCATCGATAGGCGCTCACATTTACACTTGGAAGTCGCGCCTCAGGCTTGTCCTGCTTCCGAGCTGCCTCAGAACCAGATTAAAGATTTTACCCCAGTAGAAATTAAATGCTCAGTTCAAAACATTGCAGACACAACTCAAGATTCCACAGTGCAGCCTGAGCATCTTGTACTACACACAGCCCAATTGAAAGAAACAGAAAACAATTCTGAAACCTCTGCAGTTGAGCCTGAGTCTACGACATCTCACTGTCCTCAGAAGTCAAAGCGTCTTGAGTCTTGCTATGTAAAATTGAAGCCCATTCCTATTAAGTTCAATGACGCAGTATATTTGAATACACTAAAGAACGCCGACACTGAAACTCAAGCTCTACTGAAAGATAAGAAGTTGTTTTCTTTCATAAAGATTCCGCTTAAGCCTCCCACACCGAAGTCTTCTCTTGCTGTGACAAAAGAAAACCGAGAAGAACACCTGACTCACATTTGTCCATTTGAAACCTGCACGCGGAAATACAGCACCTCAAAAAGTTTATCAAGACACGTCAAAAATGTTCACGCAGAGGCCTTTGAGGAGTGGAAGTTGTCAAAGAAGTACAAAAGGATTGCGCAAGTTGCGTCAAAAAAGTCTTCGTCTAAGCACATGACCACTAATATGCCAACTCCGTTACTGGTAAAGAAATGGAAAGGCTGTTCTCAAAAAACAGAGCGAGTAAACTTGCAGGAATCAGCGATTCAGAGTCCTTCCTCCATTTTCACTAATCATGTTAACATGCAATCCATAGGTACTAAGTTTTGTTCTCAATTTGAAAACCCTCCAAGTGCGGCATCAACAAACCAGAGCGGTCTGATGCAATTACCTGATGCTCAGGCATGGGCATTGCCTTCAATGGAGAGTTTGAGTTCAGGTTTTTCCGAGCATGGTTCTTACAGCTCTACCATTTTATCTGAGAACCAGCACACAAACCCATCATATCATTCTGATACAATTTTAGATTACCCATCTGCCTCGTCTTACGATGACATCATTCCACTTCCGGGTAATGCCCACGCACCCTCAGGCGTGATGAATGAAGCCTCAAAATATGTCTCAAGCTCTCTTAGGGTGCTGCATGCTCTTAATGGCGATCAGACTTGTGACCTGTCACTGGTTGAGTCGAGCGTTAATCTCGAAGATATTTCCATCAGCAATGATTTGCATGCAGGAGCTCTGTCCGGACAGAACGTCAGCCTGTATTTTCCTTCAGAGGCAAGTTCTGTTTCAATGCAGTCAATGGAAAATTCGAACAAAGAAATGAGCTCGGAGTGTACCGATGCAGCGTTCGCATCAGAAATCAAATGCATGTCAGATATTTTAAACCCTAACTTTAAGGAATCATCAGAAGATTTCTTTGGTGCTACCCCTGTGAACGATGATAAAACTCCAGATGATTTTTGTAATCATGAAATGGCCCTGGAAGGACCGGAAGGAATCACTTCAGATGATCAGACTGTTTTAGATTCTGGTGAAAATAGGAAATGCAAAAAAATTAAATCATCAAAAAGAACCAAATGGCCTGCCATAATACAGGATGGGAAGGTCATTTGCTGCAGGTGCTACAGAGAGTTTTCAAGCACAAAGTCTCTAGGAGGTCATTTGTCAAAACGTTCCCAGTGCAAACCTGTAGACGAAATAGATCTTACTGCTGATTTACCAGTATCGTTTCTCGATTTTCTAAATGATCCTGACATTTCAACAGTACAAATGCCTCTACCAGCTAATGATATACTTGAGGACAATCACAAATCCTTCATCTATGCACCATCAGAATCAAGTACCTTTAACGATAACACCTTAACAAGTGTGCATGGCACAGAGAGCATCCCCAACATTAATGCTAATGAGCCCTCTCAAGACCACTCTGAGATAGCTACAAATCCCAATTTGTTTAATTCCCCTGTATCTAACACAGCCACAGAAATGATACCTGATACTGAAATTATCCCTGAAAATGCTGGTGAGGATGGAATTATCTTAGAAATTGAAAGGGCATTACAACGCCTTGATTTAGTAGATGTACTCAGTGATAAATCTGTACCTGAGAGCACTAACTTGCAAGAGCTGAGCTCTAAAATTGACACCAGAAAGGATCAGCAAAACACAATTAAAGATCCTGTCCAAACTGAGCAGAAAAGTGTTTTGAAGCCGTTTAAGTGTAAAGAAGACGCATGTACGTATGGAGCCATGACAAAAGAAGCTTTGTTTAAACACTTTAGCCGTGTACATGATTACAGCGATGAGAGGATAAACGAAATAAAGAAAAACCCTGACAGATTAGCACCTTACGGCTGTCATCTATGTTCAAAGACATTTACCAGAACCACAGGCCTTAAAATCCACTACAAAAACGTCCACCATTTTTCGAAAGATGAAATTTCTGTCTTAAAAATTGGTCTTGGTTTTAGAAAGCCGAAAAAACCTGCCCCTGAGTCAGAAACCGTGCATTCCGGCCTCATTGACAAACAGGCAAATAAATCGGGGAAGATTCAACACCAAGTCGATCCCAAATTGACTGTTTCAACAGTTAAATCAAATGTTGATGGCAAACCTAAGATTGTTAGCAAAAAAAAGAAACAAGCCACAAAAAGCTCCCTTACAGTCGGCACCACTAAGTCTTGCAAAACTACGGAGTCAGAGTCGCAGAAAAATGTTGGAAACCTTGATCGACTTTCGACCACATGTATAAAACTAGAAGCCCCAGCTCAAAATGCTGAGAGTCATGCTAGTGATTTAAACCATCCAGGTATATTTGGAGCACAGGAGTTGAGTGGTCTTAGTAGTCCCCATCTTTTTAACAAAGTAAATGCCACGAACGAAGAATATGCAACTCCACAATTTTTCGGACAAATTGGGACAAAATCAAGTGTGACTGAAGATACTCAGGAGAAAACGATGGCAGTTGGAAACACTGATTATGGTGATTCGGTTGATGTGTATCGGCCATATCGATGCATTCATGAGGGATGTGTGGCTGCCTTTTCAATCCAACAAAATCTCATCCTCCATTATAGGGCTATGCATCAGTCAGAATGTGATGAAAAGAACAGCGCTAAAGCTACTGATGGAGTGTTCCCGGTGCAGGAATACAGATGCCAAGTCAAACAATGCTCAAAAGTTGTGTCGAAAGTTACCAGCTTGCTGAAACACTATCTTTTGCTCCACAGATGCACATTGGAAAAGGCAAGTGCGTTGCTCTCTGGTGTTGAGGTAGGCACGTTTCAGTGTGACCAGTCCAAATGTTCTGCTCACTTCACGTGCCATTTGAAGTACATTGATCATATCAAAAACGATCACAAAGCAATAAAGGTTTCAGTCGATGGGGACTTTGAGAGCGTGAACCTCACATTCGGATGTCAATTCAAAGGTTGCGACCGGGTATATACGACAAAGTCGAACCTTCTTCGACATCTCATGAAGAAGCATGATGCTACTTTCGAAACCATGAAAGCGAAACAAGAACATGTGGGGGACAGTGTTCAAACCAAGAAGTCAAGTGCAAATCCTAATTCCAACAATGGGAAGGAAAATATTGCGAAAGACAAAACTAAAACGAAGAAGAAAAGTTCCAAAAAGAAAGAGGACAAGGCTCAAAGCCAACGGGTAACCTTAGAGAAGCCTGCGCTTAAATCCAACGAGGAAGCATCTGCTTTGTGCACTCAAACATTTCCTCTACAGTACCCATGCATGATCAAGAACTGTGATTCAGTAATGAATGATGAACGGAGTATATTGCATCATTACACCACTCATGGCCTCACGGAACAATACATTGAGGATCAGAGAAGCCAGTTCGTATTTTGCATTAAAAGCAGTGAGATCCCCGCAGCAGATAGTACCTCACAAAATGTTGAGGTGAAGGAAGCTCAAATCTCTGATGAAGCTCAAAACCCGAATTCCGACGTCGGTTCTCAAGATGTAGGCCCAGAGCCTGCAAAAGAGGTTGAAGTCAATGAAGCTGTTACCGCAGTTCCACCAGTAGTCAAGAGGAAAAGGGGTCGTCCGCGCAAGTCCGATTGTAGAAACAAGGTTTCTGTAGAACGAAAACAAAGTCTTCGCAACTGCTCCGATGAGCACGTTAAGTGTATGCTGAAAGTCTCAGGATCCATATTGAGAGCATCCAACTCCCAAGGAAACCACAGAAAGAATAAAGTCGCACTAAAACTTTACAAGTCCTCGAAGTTTCAGACTACCGTCCTGAAGTTCAGCCAAAATCCTCTGTCCAATCCATCGAAACGACTGCGAAAACTCAAACCGATCATCCGAACGAAAGATCAAGTCAAGCGCGTCGTTAATTTCCGAAATCCTCTAAAGATCGAGAGAGTGAACAATGTTAAAATTGTCATGTATAAAAACCAGTCCCCTGGTTCTAGACTTCTGCTGAAGCAACTTCAAGATATGCAGCCTAGGGTCATCCTGGAAAAGAGGCTGCACAGTTGATGGTTAGAGTAGAGACGTTAAAAACAAGGCCTTGCTCTCAGGACCACATACTGTGTCACATGCTGCTGACAGGTACATCCAGATACTCTCTTGCATTTATAGTAGTTCCAACACATTGTTAATGACTTTTAATTAGTAGAAGAAAAGCAAAGTTTTGTACAATATTTAACGTTTTGATGTACTATTATGGTTGTGCTAAAAAAAACCTTTTGTATTTCTGAAATTCTCTGATGAAAATTAGATGAATTTTTTTTAAATGTACAGTTTTGTGTAGAATGAAAAAGTTATCATCTATCCCTGTGGGATTTTTTTTCTTTATTTTTTTTCCTTTATTCGAAAGTATTTATTTTTAACTTAACAGTAGTGTGTCAACGTACTTGTCTTCCACCTAACATTCAATTTAAGTAAACTGAATGCTCAGTGTAAATTGTGGCATCCACATGAATACTTGGTGTCAAATCGTGGTGTTTGCAATTCTGAGAATTCTCCCGTTATCTAAATTGAGGTCAAACGTTTCAGTGTGAACATTCACTGTAGTGAAGAAAAGGACAGAGTACAACATAAGGTGGGTAAAAATAAAGAATTTAAAAGAATAAACTAGTATTTTTGTGTGTGCGCGTAATGTTGTAGCAAAAGTGTATGCACACTAGCATGGATTTACTTATTGGCAGAATCAAAAGGTCGCTGAGGTTGCTCATTTCTCAACCGTTGAGAAACAGCATTGATTGTTAAAGTTGAGAGTTGAGGATAGGCTACTGCTTTGAGAACTTTTTTTTAAGTAAAGTAAAAGGCCCTCTAGTTTAACTTTTACATTAGCCCCTTTCACACATACAGACCTTTCCGGAAAATTGCCGGCAATTTTCCGGAAAGGTTGTATGTGTAAACAGGTCCTTTTTGAAAATACCGGTAAATTCGTTCTGGCTTTTTTCCGGAAAGAGAAGTTGTAACATTACCGGCAATTTGCCGGAATGCTGCGCTGTGTGAATGCAGAAGGAAGATTCCCGTAATAAGCGCGTGCACGTCTAGAACGTGCTGACGTGAGACACCTGCTTTAGCCAATCACAACAGTCAGACGCATTTACGTCCGCGCGGTTTGTGAGGATAAAAGCCTTTGAATATTTTTCCAGACACATTTAGCTGCTAGAAGTTAGTCAGATCACGTTTATATGTTCTTCTTAATGCCAACTGTGTAAATAATCATCGATGAGATGCTTATGATAAGCCGTTGTTTGTTTACCTTCAAGCTTTGCGTGTGCCTATGAGCGCCTGCACACGCACATATTATGAACATCTCGACATGTGAAAGTGATCCTGCGAAAGTTGTTCACAATATTGATCATCCACAGAGTCTGTAATTTAGTCAAATGTTTACAAATACAAGCGCAGCCGTTTAAAGCTCATTTGGGGTGAATGATGTCAGAATTTACCGGTATTTTGGAATGGATGTGTGAATGCTCTTTTCCGGAAAATTTCCGTAACGTCCTCGCCTGTGTGAACAGCGCTTTTTTGAATATACCGGTAAAGTCGTTCCGGAAATTTTGCGGATATTTACCGGTATCACTGTGTGAAAGGGGCTATTGTCTAGCTTGAGTTTTTATACATTGAGTCCATTTGGGAAATTGAAGGTAAACATTTAGTCAGTTATTGCTTTCCCTGCAAAATACATGCAGTAGTCAACATTTGAAGTGGATCCAAAGCTTTTATGAAAGTTGTTCTAAAAATATTCAACGACACCAATTCTTGTCTTATCTTGACAAGCTTTTTTAAAGGTTGACTACTGTATGGACAAGTCTTTATTTAATTTCTCTTTAGTTCGATTATGACCTTAATCTGATTAAATTAATCAAAAATTGCTGTTTACATGGTAGACTCAGGGCCGGAGCAAGCTGAACTGCCGCTCTAGGCAGAGGACGATCACGCCGCCCTCAACCCCAATGTGAAAACGAAAGTGACCGGTTATGAAAATGAAGTGAGGTGTCGCGGACCTCTATTCTGCTGCCCTATGCGCGGATATAACTGAGGACCTGCGGGTGCTGAGGGAGGGAGGTGTCGCGGACGTCACCCTCTCTATTCTGCCGCCCTATGCGTGGATATAACTGAGGACACGCGGGTGCTGATGGAGGTGTCGCTGACGCCGCCCTCTCTATTCTGTCGCCTATGCGCGAATATATCTGAGGACGCGGGTGGTGAGGGAGGTGTCGCAGGCATAACTGAAGACGTGGGTGGTAAGGGAGGTGTCGCGGATGCCGCCCTATCTATACTGCCGCCCTAGGCGGCCGCCTAGGTCACCTCTATGGATGTGCCGGCCCTGGGTAGACTCTTAATCAGAGTATTGTCTTAATCAGATTAAAATCGAATTATTGGTGTCCATGTAAATGTACTCAATGAAGGTTTTATTGCAGTTACACCAGTAGTCAAGAGAAAAAGTCGTCGTCCAGAATGTAGAAACAAGGTCTCTGGAAGTCTTTGCTACTGCTCCAAGAGCATGTTAAGCTTTCATCAAAATCGTCCTAAAACTATTCCACAACACCAATTCTTGTCTTAGGACAATTATGACAAGCTTTTTGCTCCACTTTAAATGTTGCCTACTGGATACACAAGTAAAATGGACACTAAATTGAGGAAAAGACAACTTTGCTCAGTCAAGATTCAAGGAGTGAGCGCGAATAAATGACACTAACCAAGCAAACTGTTGAAAAACTAGTTCAAAACATCAAATCTTGTAGGTCAACTCTGATGTATTTTTCAGTCAGAACTAAACAGGTTGCTGTAGTCTTTCACAGTACTGGTAGCTTTGCTAGAGCACCGTGAAAGGAAAATGTCCCGAAGGAAGGGAAGAGGGGATCTTTTCAGCGGTGTTCTCTTCAACAGAGAAATGAATTGTGCTGACTCTTGTGAGAAATCATTTAAACCATAGGTCTCAAACTCAATCCCTGGAGGGCCGCAGCTCTGCACAGATTTGCTCCAACCTTAAACAAACACAGCTGATCCAACTAATCAAGGTGTTCAAGACTACCTGAGACTGTTAAGCAAGTGTGCGTTGGAGGTGGTTGGACCTAAACTGTGCAGAGCTGCAGCCCTCCAGGAATTGAGTTTGATACCATTGATTTAAACAGACTCTTATGTGTCATGTGATTGGCTGTTTGCTTCATATGCCACACTTTCAGCAGCATGCATTCCAGAGTTAAGCCACAGTCACGCTGCACTTTTCACCCTATGGACTTCCATTCATAGGCATCCAAATGTTGTAGACCGAAACGCAAGTTCATGCGACGAGTTTCACATGCTGCTGCATTGAAAAATTCAAGCTTGGTGAACTCTGACCTGCAAAATTGCTTTACGTGATTGCAAGAGACCAACAAACATGACCTCTTTGTACAGAGATTTAAAATATAGAGCAATCACTTGCTTTAACCTCTATTCATCTTGTTAAACCCCACCTTTTTTTTTTTTTTGCAGTGGCGTACAACAGAATGTCAGAAGCACTCTAGTTGAGAATAAGCTACTGCTTTGAGAACTTTTTTTAAGTAAAGGCCCTCTAGTATAACTTTTACATTGTCTAGCTTGAGTTTTTATACATTGGGAAGTCCATTTGGAAAATGTTTTTACTGAAAGGTCAACATTTAGTCAGTTATTGCTTTCCCTGCAAAATATACATGCAGTAGTCAACATTTGAAGTGGATCCAAAGCTTTTATGAAAGTTGTTCTAAAAATATTCAACGACAACAATTCTTGTCTTATCTTGACAAGCTTTTTTAAACGTTGACTACTGTATGGACAAGTCTTAATTTGATTTCTATTTAGTTTGTTTATGACCACAATCTGATTAAATTAATCAGAAATCACTGTTTACATGGTAGACTCGTAATCAGAGTATTGTCTTAATATTTTTTTAATTATTGGTTTAAACGTACTCATTGAAGGTTTTATTGCAGTTACATCAGTAGTGATGAGGAAAAGGGGTCGCTCGTGCCAGTCAATGTAGAAACAAGGTCTTTGGAAGTCTTTGCAACTGCTCCGATAAGCATGTTAAGCTTTTGTCATAGTTGTCCCAAAACTATTCCGTTTGGATGCCCAAACTCAGTCCTGGAGGGCCGGTGTCCTGCAGAGTTTAGCTTCAACTTACCTCAACACACCTACCTGGACGTTTCTAGTATACCAAGATGGAGCTTGATTAGCTGGTCCAGGTGTGTTTAATTGTGGTTGAAGCAAAAGGCCCTCAAGGACCTTGAGCACCCCTGCTCTAGTGTGACTTGGAGTAACTTAACCTGGGGCCTGTACCATGAAGCTGGACTAGTTGTCTAGCCAGTTCACTTTCAATTTAGATTGCACCAATCTTGGGTTTTAGGTAACATTTAATTCAATTCAGCTTTATTTGTATAGCGCTTTTACAATGTAGATTGTGTCAAAGCAGCTTCACATAAATGGTCATAGTAACTGGAACAGTGTGATTCAGGTTTTAGTGTTTAAGTTCAGTTCAGTTTAGCTCAGTTCAGTGTGATTTAATCATTACTGAGAGTTCAAACACTGAAGAGCAAATTCATCGATGCGTAGCTCTACCAATCCTGAACCATGCGAGGCAGTGGCGACAGCGGAGAGGGGAAAAAAACTTCACCTGAAGGCAGTTATCCTTGAATTATTCTTTGTTGCTATGGAGCTGAGCTACCTTCATGGTACCTAAAACCAACAATTAGCGTAAACTAAACTATAACTTAACTGGCTAGCCAGCTAATGCAGCTCCATGAGACAGGCCCCTTATCTTAACCCAGTTGAATTTGTTTGACTTGTCAACTTAAAAAATGTCTCTGCAACTCGTTCAATGGGTTTTGTGCAACCTTAATCCTATGCCAGGCTTGTCTTCCACTCCCCATCTCAGCTCTTCCTTGAGTCACAGCTACAAAATAGATTGACTACTTACAAAAGCTGCATTATATTTCTCAGCATAACAGTGATGGATTTCAGAGACAGGGTGGCGTGTGTCAGAACTGTACTCAATTTCCGAGTGTGTTTGTAACACCTTGCACCTTGACCCTGTTGAATAAACATTCAAGCAGGCAACGGTCAGGCTGAATTACGCAAGGACTCAAGACCTCTGCCAAAAACACACCAGAATCTAATCCCTGCAAGGAGTTAATCATAAGCTATAGTGCCACGATCCAGAATTTGACCAAGTTAAATGTATTATCAGGACAACAATTGCTGTTAAGAGAGACGTGCTCCACCTATAAAGGTAATCCACATGCATACAGCTATCCGTGGATTAAAAACAAATACAATCAAAAGCCTCATTTTTACCCATCTGCTCAAAATTTGTGCTGCAAACATCAATGACAGCTTGAAACAAAAGCTATGTTATACTAAACGTGGGATTTTTGGCTAATGCTAGGTCATTTAGGCTCATCCCTGCTGAAAAATCCAGCTTAAACCAGCCTAGGCTGGTTGGCTGGTTTGAGCTGGTCTACCGGGCTGGTTTTAGAGGGGTTTTGGCCACTTCCAGGCTGGTCTCCAGCCATTTCCAGCCTGGTCTTAGCTGGTCAGGCTGGAAAATGACCAGCTAAAACCAGCTTAACCAGCCTGGTTTAAGCTGGACATAGCTGGTTTTGGCTGGGCTCCCAGCCTGGCTAGGCTGGTCAAGCTGGTTTTAGCTGGTCATCTCCCAGCCTGATCAGCTAAGACCAGGCTGAAAATGGCTGTAAACCAGCCTGGAAATGGCCAAAAACCCTCTAAAACCAGCCTGGTCGACCAGCTAAAACCAGCCAACCAGCCTAGGCTGGTTTAAGCTGGATTTTTCAGCAGGGATCTCAACACAATATCCAAGTTGCAGTGAAAGGCACTGCTTCATGTTCATCTGTGTTCAGCATCCCGATTATCACCTCTAACCCCCTCATCTATTCCAGATTAGACTACCATGAGCTCATTCCTGCTGGTAGTTCTACTATTCATAAATTCTTGTGTGCAGTTACATCTCCTACAGTTTTAATACCAGAGAGACAGTCATTTTAATTTTAGTAGTGTCATGTTCCTTTGTCTCTAGATTAGCAAAACGTTTGTAAATTTTTTGTTTTCTCCACAATCCAACAGCTTTTGTGTGTTGTTTCTCTCTTAGTTCCTGTAGTTTCCACTGTGCAGCTGTCTATCTGATGCTTCTGCTATGTGGCTTTAGTTGCTCTGCTGTGGCAATAATTTAGCTGGGTCTTATAGTTAATTAGGGTTAAATGTGGAGTTGGCCTAACCTTCGCTGCTAAAACACTAACTCTCCTGGGAAGGCTTTTCACAAGGATCGTGTTTGTTATGGGAACGTTTGGGCAAAAATATTGCAAGTTAAAATCAGCTTACTGGCCATTCATAAATCGATGAAAATGTCTGTATAGCTTTTTTCTGTTGCTGTCATTTGACAATTACAATCAAATGTGCCAATCAGAAACAACCCATCTCTGGGAAACATCCACACACACACACTCATACACTATGGACAATTTTAGCCTACCCAATTCCGCATGTCTTTGGAAACCAGAGCACCCTAGAGAAAACCCACATGATCGCAGGGATAACATGCAAACTCCACACAGAAACGCCAACTGACCCAGCCGAGGATCGAACCAGCGACGTTCTTGCTGTGAGGCGACAGTGTTACCTACTGCGTCACCCATGGTCAGCCACTAAAGCTTTAAATCAAGCATCAACAATGTAAGAACGAACAAAATGGAGTCCAAGGATTCATTTATTTTTGCAAGCCTAACCGAGTGGGCTGGATTGCAGACTGACAGACAAACTGGGTTAGGGGTACACATTAAAGCAGCCTCCTTAGCAACTGAAATGCTGAATTATTCCAGACATCTGATGTAGTATGATCACTATCACTCTTGTTCAACATGTCCCTGACCTGTGCAAAGTCCAAAAGGACTAATGTGTGTTGATTTAACAGCTCCAAGACAATTGAATACTCCTCTTTGTGCTGTCTCTTATCTTTTAAAAGTTGTTCAACTGAAAATTACAACACAGCCACAATCAAAAACTGATCATGTTATCACTTTATCAGCACATTTGCCACCATTGTATTGAAGGTTGTGTTTGTATAGACTTTATCTGCATGTTTAAATGTTTGTTTTTTATTATTTTTTTATTGAACAATTAACAATTTGAAAATGAAAAAGAAAATGATAAAAAAAAATATAAATGCATGTTTAATTGTTATCAAAGATCATTTCTTGAAATCACGTCTTCTGGCTTTCCAGTGTTGGGTTGCGGTCAGAAGGGCATCCGCTGCATAAAGCATGCTGGATAAGTTGGAGGTTCATTCCGCTGTGGCGACCCCGGATTAATAAAGGGACTAAGCCAAAAAGAAAATGAATGATTGATGAACGCCTTCTGGCCTTTCATATAACATCCCACATCCCTGCTAAAAAATCCACCTTAAACCAGCCTAGGCTGGTTGGCTGGTTTTAGAGGGGTTTTGGCAACTTCCAGGCTGGTTTCCAGCCATTTCCAGCCTGTTCTTAGCTGGTCAGGCTGGAAAATGACCAGCTAAAACCAGCTTGACCAGCCTGGTTTAAGCTGGACATCTCCCAGCCTGACCAGCTAAGACCAGGCTGGAAATGGCTGGAAACCAGCCTGGAAGTGGCCAAAACCCATCTAAAACCAGCCTGGTCGACCAGCTAAAACCAGCCAACCAGCCTAGGCTAGTTTAAGATGGATTTTTTAAGCAGGGATTATCGTGAATTATCTTTTATCCCTATTGAAAAAAACAGCTTAAACCAGCCTAGGCTAATTGGGTGGTTTGAGCTGGTCGACCAGGCTGGTTTTAGAGGGGTTTTGGCGATTTCCAGGCTGGTTTCCAGACATTTCCAGCCTGGTCTTTGCTGGTCAGGCTGGGAGATGACCAGCTAAAACCAGCTTGACCAGCCTAGCCAGGCTGGGAGCCCAGCCAAAACCAGCTATGTCCAGCTTAAACCAGGCTGGTCAAGCTGGATTTAGCTGGTCATTTTCCAGCCTGACCAGCTAAGACCAGGCTGGAAATGGCTGGAAGCCAGCCTGGAAATGGCCAAAACCCCTCTAAAACCAGTGGTCGACCAGCTAAAACCAGCCAACCAGCCTAGGCTGGTTTAAACTGGATTTTTCAGCAATATTGTAAACACGGATAAAACAAATCAATGAGTAAATTTACCATACTGTACATACTGTTTAATCGTCAAGATAAAGATCCAGTCTTATTTTAGCAGATTAAAAAGGCGAATATTGTTGTGGCACTACTGGCAGACAGATATCTACATTGACGTAAATGTACGTATTTTCTGCTATTCACGAACGTAGGGGCGGATTGGTTTCGTAACGCTAGACAAGGCGTCAGTCAGACAAGTAGAAGAAGAGTTGGGCACGTGCTTTCTGTTAGCAGCACAAACTGCAGAGGACACAACTGCATCTCCTATTTCACAAAACAAGCTCATAAAGTTACACGATGCCTGCTCAGATCATCTGCGGGAAAACCATCTCAGCGTAAGTTATTTCCTTTGCAAAGTTGTTTTTAAACTTCAGGTTTCATAAAACTTGTTGGCTTTATATTCGTGATTAAATCACGAAAGTATGGTTGACTGATTGGAAACGCTGTTGCTTATTTTTGTATTCTTTTGAAGCGAATTTCTTTTTTGTTTGTTTTGGCAGTGACCTCTGAACTCGAGAAGATTTCATGATCACATTTTTATTACGTTTCAAGAGTAGCTGTCATGTAAATCAGTTCACAGCTTCACACACACAAAAGATTATTTCTTAAACGTGTATGAATGTGTTTAGAATTCAGCATAGAAGTTAAGTTGGTTTTATATTCGGATTTTCAGACATTCCCCTTAATATCTTTTCAGAAAAGTATTGATTGCAAATTTTAAATAGGGAAATCATATTAGCAGCCAATGACTATCAAAGTACAACATTGTTCATAGTCAAATAAACAGTGTTAATGTTGTTTTCAAGTCACACTTGCATGCTAATTCCGATCGAATATTCAAAGTAACATAGTAAACAATATATAGACTGCTAAATGAACGAATGTGTAAAAATATAACCAACTTTACCTCTTTGAATTCAGCTGTTTTCCTAACATCATGTTTACTCACGAGCCATTTTCCTTTCAGTGCACTTATATTTCTATGTTCTTTGATGTTGTTTACCTACTGTTGATTTAAAATGACATATTCGTATAGTGTAAAGTGTGTTAGTCTTGTAGTTTACATTTTGCTTCTTTATGCAAACTGGATATTTTAAATAATTTAACAGTGTACAAAGAAAAAATTATAATTTCTTATCCGTGAAAAAAAAAGAAAAAGAAAAAAAAATCACAATTTTGTTTTAATTATATGCAAAGGTGCACTTCAAATCTTTTTGACCTAAAATTTAACAAAAAAATCGAATTCAGTACAAATAAAGATTCTCTTAATCTATTAATAACAGCAAAAATGTGTAGTAATGATATATAATTTAAGTTTTAAGGTCTAATTTCACAAAGATTATCAGCTTTGTCAATTGTCATCATGTCCAAAAATGAACGCTACAATGTGCAGAGATTATACAACCTTACAAGGATGGGTCCATTTCTTTGAGAAGCACACTGTTGTGTGTGAAAGCAGAGGATATGGATGAAAGATGACCAGTGATGGTGTCTGTAGTTGTGGCTTATAATCTGTGTCTTATGTTAAACTTTAAAGATGGCTGCGAAAAGATGGCTCTACTTTTAGACTGCTTTCATTCCCTCAGCGGAATCCCTGATGCCATTTTGAAGAGCGTTATACTTCATCAAGTGAACAAGGGAAGCTTGCATCAAC
Source organism: Danio rerio (assembly GCF_052040795.2). Lineage (NCBI taxonomy): Eukaryota > Metazoa > Chordata > Actinopteri > Cypriniformes > Danionidae > Danio > Danio rerio. The sequence continues at coordinate 55,261,093 of NC_141037.1, read as the reverse complement.
TAGGCATAGGATGATAACCGTTTTCAAGGTATAGGTTGCAAAATCAAGGTTTTAAAATTAAAATAAAAAATTTTCTGCCATACCGTTGCTACGGTATATGGAATCAGATAAGTCTCAATAATAATTCACGCAAAAGACACGATGTACACATGCGTAGCCAAATTCACGTGCGTAAAATATTTATTTATATGCACAAAAAAATTTCACGTGCACAAAATAAAAATACATTTTCATAAAATACGTTTCACAAATGCAAAGCACCATTTGCAAATGTATAAGAGTGTACAAAAAGTTTTGAATGTTTAAAACTTGCGAGTTCATCCTGAATGAGAATGTGCAAATCCTCTTTCACGTACGACTCCCCCTGGATACGTGTGTGTGTGTATTTTTGAGACTTTCCTGGCAGATTCAGGGCAACTCGTACCTTTCAGCCAATCAGATGAGAGCTGTAGTCAAGGACACCCACTCTGTGCTCTTTTTGCGCAGACTGTTCCTCTCCAGCATGGCGAACGGAGTCGCCAGCAGTCGCACTTTTTTTTCATTTATTTATTTATTTGACCATAGCCTCAGTCTTTTTATCCATTATTTTTCTGCAGCTCCGCTCTTCTTATTTATTGTCTCGCAGCCCCGTGAGCAAAATGTAGCCTGCAGGGTAATGATGATGATTAAGTATTATTCCAGCCACACAAGCATAGCAGTTCCGTTGTGGTCCAGCGGTCAGCACATTGCGTTACGATGCGCTTCGAATGAAGTTGGCGGTTCATTCCCCTGTGGCGAACAGAAAATCAATTCATTCATTCAAGTCCTAAGGTTGCAAATGGACCTGAAAAACAGTTTTTGAAGAAGTTTTGAACTTCCCTAACGCCCCATTCACACGGGGCTTCAGCGTCACTGCTTGACTGAAGGCGTGTCTGAAGTTGGGGCAAACGCGATCATCATAGCAGCGTCAGCCAATGAAATTCATTCAGCAATAGGCCACTGTCTAGCTGGTGTATTTGCATACAGCAATCTGATTGGGTGACACTTCTATTGGCGCTTAAAAAGTTGAGCTAGTCCCAACGTCTGCAACGAGCAATGCCTCTGAAGCGGCGCCGACGGATCCACAATGCAGTTCGGCAATGCCTGACGTCACCCATTCAAAGTGAATGGGAAGCGTTGACGCTGACGCCCAGTGTGAATGGGGTGAAAGCAAGCGGCAACCTCCCGCTCTCTCTCAGGAAGCCAATACGGAAGTAACTAAAACTGCAATTCATCCGAAATTCCGCTAGTCTTGGCCGCTCCTGGCTCCAAAACAGAGCAAATTTCAATTGAACCCACTGTTAGAATGGCCAATTTTACAGCAGAAAAAAAGGTGTTTACAGCCTGGTACAAAAAAAGATTTTGGTTAATACAGCTAATATTACCCTTCATGACAACTGTGAGGGGGTGAATTTTTTTATAACTCATCCGTTTCCTTTATATTAAGTTATATTAAGTTTGCATAATTAAGGGCGTGGCCACTTGAGTGACAGCTAGATCTCGTTGGTCGCCGTCACGTCACCTCAGCTGAATCCTGCAAATTAGCCACTGATCTCGGCATATTTATCGTATTTCTGCGTTGTTTTATGTGGCTTTACACAGTCGACTGTCTTTTGGACTTGTTTCCTACAATTATTAGATGGCATGCTGAGTGCACTTAATTGGGCTCACAAACCATTCACGTGGCCTCCGTTTCCCATGTGAGTAAAGTTATATACTTATATACCATCTCTATACATGTATTTGTTTTATTTAAGATCATTTATCGTTTATATTTAGAGCTGTAATGCACTCTAGAATCTGTCAGATTGATTAGCTGTAGGCTCTAGAACTGTCATCTGAAGCGTTGTCATACAGTGTTATGCTGGATTTCATCAATAGTCTTGCATTTACTAACACACACTATATCTGAAGTGTTTGGAAGTAATTCGCGTTTTCCTCCTGTTGAAAAACGTCATAAGAACAATGTTTAGTGGCGCAATGTGTTACAGCAGTGTTTTTAAAAGACTAAACACTTTATTGATATAGTATACAACCAAGCACAAGTGGTCAGAATACAAACGAGTCACAGGTGATAAAGTATTAAGCGTTCTCCCAAAGTAAAGTGTGTCTGAACCAGGTCCAAGCAAACTGTCAGCAGGTGTCAGTAGCTCTGCTCACTCTCCGCCTGTTTGCCCTTGTTTGGTATCCCGCCGTGGGTGTGATGACGCGCGAACAAAATGGCGACGGTTGGCCGCGCCTACTTGTGGCTTCTTTTGCGCTCTTTAGAATCCTATGGGTGACGTCACGGATACTACGTCCATATATTTTACAGTCTATGGGCGAAAGTCACATCTTTTATAGAGAACAGTTTTATGTCAGTGCATTCAGTGTTTCCTCTAGGATTTTTTTTCCAGCTGTGGCGGCGGGCCTTTTACACAGATCTTCCAACATTCTATGACGTTATTTCAATGACCAATGTCATGAGCGCAGTATTACAAGTCGATATTCATTCAACTTCTGGCACGCCCTCAAATATACGCTGCTCAATAGCAGATTTACTGCTCAAATAAACACTGCTGAAGTGCGAGTTTTGAATTCTAACTGTATGTGTCTGCAGTCAGGTTCGAGAGAGGCTGAAGGAAGAGGTGGAGGAAATGAAAAAGACTCATCCCAACTTCGAGCCAGGCCTTGTTGTGTTACAGGTGAGTGGTGATACGTTATCTCTCTATGAATAACAGTAAAACATTTCAGAAGCAGGGCCGCAACTTGACTTACATTACTGGGGGCATTTAAAAATCGGGATCATTTCCTCTTTTCTCAATTTTTATTTGTGCCATTTTAGTTGTATGTGTCTTAAATGTTTTTGGACTAATTGTCTGGTGTTGATGGGTTTTGTCTGCTATAGGTGGGAGACAGAGATGACTCAAACTTGTACATTAGCATGAAGCTAAAGGCTGCTGCCCAGGTAAAGCAACAATAACATGGTGATTCTGCAACTTTAATCTCTTAGCTGTATGCTCAGTACTGTACAGACAAGTTTCTGACTGGTCTTTGAAAGTAGCAAATTCAGTTTAATGTCACAAGACTTCTCGCATGCTCTAATTTAAAGGGTTGTGTCTCTTAAAGGGATAGTCAATGATAGTCAGGAAGTCAGTGATCACATGTTCTTAACTTTCTTCAATATTTCTTTATTTGTGTTCAACAGAAGAAAAACTCAAAGATAGATTGATGGATGGATGGATATTTAGATAGATGGATAGATTATCTGATAGATAAATGGATGGATGGTTGCATAGATGGATATTTACATAGATAGTTGGATGGATGGATGGATGGATAGATGGTTAGATAGATGGTAGTTAGATGGATGGTTGGATAGATATTTAGATGGTTAAATAGCAACATGAATGGTTGGATATGTTATTAGATGGATGGATGGATGGATGGTTAAATAGATTGTTGGATGAATGGACGGTTGGATGGTTAAACAGATCAATAGATTGTTAGATGGATGGATGGTTAGATGAAAGGAAGGTTTAATGGTTGGATAGATAGCTATTTAGATGGATGGATGGTTATATGAAGGGGATGTTGGATAAATAGATATTTAGATGGTTGGATAGATAAATAGATAGTTGGATGAGTGGATGGATGGATGGTTGGATAGATGGATGGTTAAATAGATTAATTATTAGATAGATGGATGGATGGATGATTGATGGATGATTGAAGGATGGTTGGATAGATGGATGTATAAATGGATGGTTAGATAGATGAAGGGAAGATTAAATGGATGAATGGATGGTTGGATGGATAGTTGGATAGATATAGTTGGATGGATGGATGGTTAGATAGTTAGATGGATGGTTGGATGGTTTGTTAATTGGATGGAAGGTTAGATGGATGGATGGATGGTTAGACGGATAAATGGATGGTTAGATGAAAGGAAGGTTTAATGATTGGATAGATGGATATTTAGATGGATGGATGGATGGATAGATGGATGGTTGGATGGATGGATGGTTGGTTAGATGGACAGATAGATGGTTAGATGAATGGTTGGATAGATTAATTATTGGATGGATGGTTGGATGAAGGGAAGGATAGATAGATAGATAGATAGATAGATAGATAGATAGATAGATAGATAGATAGATAGATAGAAAAAAGTATTATAAATGTGAAACTGACTCCCTTTCAGAAAGAAAAAAATAAATAAATGTGAGTGAAATGTTCCATGGTGGAGTGATCTAAAGTAATGATATAACGCATATCAAAATGACTTTAATGACCTTTCTCAATTGTAGATTGGGATCACTGCTGTCCATATAAAGCTTCCACAAACTGCGACCGAGACAGAGGTAGAGCAAATCACTAAGAGAGAGTGATAACCTGTTTAGTGTTGTGTTTTTTTTTATTAACTGTGTTTATGTTGGAAAGGTTTTGCAGAGTGTGACTGAAGTCAACGAGAACTCCAAGATCCATGGGCTCATAGTCCAGCTGCCCCTCGACTCCATCCACACTATTAACACAGAAAGAGTCATCAATTCTGTGGCTCCAGAGAAAGATGTGGATGGGTACAGAAATATAATTCATTTTTAACCATTACTCTGTTACAATTCTGAGTTAATATGTCTTTTAAATGATTAAAGAGACTGATTTAAAGTGTGTTTGTTTGCTTGCTTCAGTTTGACTAGCATCAATGCAGGGAAACTGGCACGTGGTGATCTTGGAGACTGTTTTATCCCATGTACTCCTAATGGATGTATGGAGCTCATCAAACAAACAGGTGAGTCAGGCACTTCAGACTAAACTCTGTTCAGATTACACAGTTTTCTTTTGATATTTCAGTATTTCAGACAAGAAGCAAAGTGGGGGAGAGAGAGGGTAGGGACGGAAAATGTCCTCGAGCTGGGATTCGAACTCTGGACGCCCTGAAGTGCTACTGCACCACTATTGTTTTTGCCGTTGTGTGCTATATGTCAACCCTTAGCGTCAGTCGTGTCTTTTTCATTCTCCAATCAAAAGAAAGCAGAGGCGGGGTTTCCGTTGAGGTGACAGCAGTATTTGTGCTGTCAAGATGACTTTGGAGACTTTTAAAGATTGAGGAGAGACTTTTAGTTGCTGTTTTGAGTTATCCGGAGCTGTTTGACTTTATAAATCTTGAATATCATAATATTATTAAATATTAAAAGTATATGAATATCAACAAGCACCACTTGCGCACAATATGCAGCTGATTCAGTCATGCCTAGTGTTGTGAATTTCTAAGACGAGCCAAAAACCAAGGAGAACTTTCGGGTATCTTCAAAGCAGAATCCTTTAATAAGAAGAACACGACATCGCTGTGGCATCATCGAAAGAATTATGAACTAGTGCAGTCAAGCACTCAGTTTTAAACACATTTTTACAGACATTGATGCATAGAGGTAGGGACAAACCTAAACAAAGCATGCAAATGAAGTGTTGTTGTCAGCAGGGTAAATTGCCTTTCCCCCCCTGCCCCAATCTCATCAGCATACAGGTACCCATTCACAATACATTTTAGCATGAAAACAAAGTTTGCAAATGACGTACTGGATTCAGAAGCCGTCTGGCCAGTTGAACCACTTGAAAGGGTTACTGTGCCATTTGTTAGAGAATAGACACAACTGTGCTTTGAAACTGACAATTTGCATTACTTTGGAGGCATGAGACTGTGGCCCCGTTTACACTAGTGCGTTTTAGTTTTAAAACGGCGTTTTAGAATGAAAACGATCCGCGTCCACACTCGCGTTTTACCCAGCGTTTCTGAACTGCTCTCCATCCACACCAAAACGCTGAAAACGCACATCACGTGACCACACACACACACTCGGGCAAGCGCTGCAGCCCATCTACCCAGATGAGAGCTGTGCTAGTCGGACTTCTCATCAAGCATCTCCCGCTGGATCTAATCTCACTATATTTATTAAACGGGATATTTCATTCATCTTGTTGTGTTTATTTAACAACATATTCCCTGACTTTGGTCATTGGAATCTATCACTTGTTCACAGGTAACGTGTTTTGGCTGAGCGCAAAGATAAGTTAATGATTAATCCATGTACATTCTGTATATTGACTGATCGCTTGCCTTTATTTCCTACAATGTATAAACTTATTGTATGTTATACTTATATATCGCTTATTAAAACTGATATTCAGCAGAAGAGAGGGTGTGTTTCGTATTTTCACTGAAATTGAAAGGAGGCAGTTGTTATTGACTCCGTTTAGTTATAAATATCCACACAGTGAAGATGACGCTCATATATGCAGCACGACGTCTCAACATTTCTGCTGTCTGTTAAGTTGCTAATAATAAAATGAAAATAGGCAGTTCCTTATATCAAGTTTACATTTTATTGTTGAGAAAGTGAACGTAGCCAGGGTGATGTGAATGAAGTTATGAAGTACACTGTTCCCTTTAAAGATTTACCTGTGTCCTCGGTATAGTCTGTTTTCCATATCAAACTGAGAAGAAGAGACTGCAGCCTTGATCAAACTTGTGAAGTCTGAACTTACAAGGAGAGGATGCAGGACTGAACTGTGTGTGTTAGGCTACTTAATGTTGAGGAAAAGCCCCAATCAGAGAGGCGAATGTCTGCAGCCCCGCCTCTGTTTCAGATGTCTCCGTTTTCCCTCATCCACACTGAGACGGAGCAGCAGCGTTTCAGAATGAAAACGGCCTCTCCAGCGTTTTCGAAACGCTCGAGAACTCCGGTGTAGTGTGGACGGACGGCGTAACCGTAGCAAAACTGATGCGTTTTCAAACTAAAATGCATTAGTGTAAACAGGGCCTGTGTTTCACGTATAGGCTCCCTCAGAATGTATTTTACAATGAAATGTATATATATTTAAAGAAATTTGTAATCTTTCACTAGCGACATAAAAAGCGCACCACACTTCTTCTTTTCTTGTTAACAAAGGCAGCGTGGTGCGTCTCGCATATTTATCAGGGAAAAGCGCATTCAGTGTGATTGACCCCTTATTCTTCTTACAATTCTCTAGCATTTATTAAAACCCCCAAGTAAAACATTCGATGTGTGGAAAATATGCTCTTCAGATCTTCTTGTTCCGTTCATTCAGCACAGATCCAAGTGTCACTTCCACAGTATACACTGTACAGCTCACTTTAAAATAGTCTAGGGTGTTTCTGAACTATTATTCTGGACTACTACTGGAAATGCAGATACAGTTTCTTTAGTCCGTGATGCACTAAAGGAGATAGACCATGTTAGCTCCTTTCCATCAAGTGAAAATCAATGTGGTCTTCAGTTTTATACCCTGGAAAGTTCATAGTGTATAATTAATCCATACAGCTCCAACCAAAGTCTTGTGAACTGATAAACTTACTTTGGGATATTGTATACTTGTGTTGATTATCCAAAGCCAATATGGCTGCATTTGAAACCTGTTGCCTTTTAGGTCAATGACTGCAAGTTACTCAAGAACTGATGCGGTTTCATGTTATTTATGGGTTCAACATATTCTATTTGTGCTTTGTATATATGAGTTAGTCACCGATTTCAGGAGATTTGAGAGAAAACGTTAGCTTTTTTCAAGCATACCTTTAGAAGAAGACTTGGATTTGCAAGGACTAATGTTACTCAACATCTTTGTCCATTTTTGTCAAAGACAGATTCTTTAAACATCACTTTTAAGATCCATAGGAGTGTTTTGCATTAAAGAGCCCATATTATACATGAAATAGGGTCATATCTTGGTTGTAAGGGTCTCCAACAACAGTTTAATATGCATGCAAGGTCAAAAAACACTTTCATGGTCTTATAATCTGCATTTATTTTTACCTAATTATTCCAGCGACTCCCGTATGAATCGTCCAGTGATTCATTTGTTCCCAAACCCCTCCTTAGCGCGAAGCTAATCTACGCTGATTGGACCGATGACAGTCTGTCGCGATTGGTCGACTGCCTTCAGTCAGAGAGTGAAATGCCCAACAGCTAATCAGCAATATAAAAGTAATCACAGTTCATACACGCTCGATAGTGTAGGCGTGGATTTTAGCTGCCAGTGGGTGAATGTAAATACAGATGATAGACTTGAAAATACAGACGACTATTTTATTGAGCAAAAACTCCAAAAACTGTTGAGGAGATCTTCTAGCTTGTCTCACTCTGCTCTTTTCACAGACACACACACACACACTTTACCCTGCTCCGGACGACAACGCGCGCACAAACACACACACACACACCTCCGGACGACAGCGCGTGCACACACACACACACACTCACACACAGACACACACACTACCCTCCTCCACGGAGCTCCGTAAACAAAGCAGCACGCGTCGCGTTTTAAACGTGGCTTTGCATGCGATATGAGAATATAGCCAGTTAACCTGATACAGTACACGCGGTTACAAGTAACAAATCACAACTAAATACATTTGCAAGCTAGAGTCAACGAGGCAACTTTAATGGTCCCACTTTATATTAAGTGGCCTTAACTAATATGTACTTACATAGGATTTAATATACATAGGATTGTGTACTTAAGCTTGATTAAATACATGTATGTAATTACATCTGTAGTTAACTTTTGTAATTACATTTGTAAATACACTGTTGACCATCCCTTACACCTTAACCCACCCTTAAACCTACCCATGCCACCAAACCTGTCCATAACCCGACCTCTATCCCAACTCAAAAGCACCACAAGTGTTCTCAAATACATTAAAAACACAGTAAGTACATTGTATTTATTTTTTGATGTAAGTACATAGTAGTTAAGTACACTTAATATAAAGTGGGACCACTTTAATTGCACGTACTTACACTTGAGAAATGGAGGAAGAAACCCATCCTGACATGTCCATAAGTAAATTACTCTTTACGGATCCTTCCTTAAACAAACGCAGATGAAGTATTCTTTATAGCATGTAGTTTCCAACTGCTTGGTCATAATGCTGAAGTTTCATCTTTGGGTAGAGACTTAATAAAATCCATCTGCAGTGTGACTTCAATCAACCGGCATGTTTGTGTGTGTGTGTGTGTGTGTTTGTGTGTGTGTGTGGGTATCTGTGTCAGAGGGCGGGGCCGCAGGTTTCAAATCTCCCGGGTTTGCGCGTGCGTGTGAATAACTTGGTTTCGTTCGTACGTCATGGCGAAACACCTAATGACTCGGTGTCAAGGCGACTCGTTTGAAGCACTATGAGTCGACTCTTTTTATAGATGAATCAACCGTTTTAAACACTGTACTCTTACAGATTTAAGCCTTAGCTGGATACTTCACTTCACTTACAGCTCTTACACACACTACATGGAAGGGCATTTTCAAAAACCCATAATATGGGCTCTTAAAAGGAATTCAAAAATGAACATTTACTCACACTCAAGTGGTTTCAAACCTTCATGAGTTTCTTTCTTTGGTTGAACATAAAAGAAGATCATTTGAATAAAGCTGAAAATCTTTAATCTAAACTTTAAAGCTGGGGACCATTGACTTGCATAGTACAAAAAAACAAATACTATAGAACCCAGCGGTCCCCAGCTTTCTTCCAAATATCTTCACATAAGAAAGTAAAACAGGTTTGGAACAAGTTGGAACAAGTCAGCGTCAATGCTTCCCATTCACTTTGAATTGGTGACGTCAGGTGTTGCCAAACTGCATTGTGGATCCGTCGGCGCCGCTTCAGAGGCGTTGCTCACTGCAGAAGTTGGCACTAGCTAACTAAGCGCCGACGAAAGCGTCAGCCAATCAGATCGCTGTATGCAAATACACCAGCTAGAAAGTGGCCTATTGCTGACTGAATTTTATTGGCTGACACTGCTATGACGATCACGTCAACCCCAACTTCAGACACGCCTTCAGTCGAGCGTTGACGCCGAAGCCCTGTGTGAATTTGGCGTTAAGGTTGTGTAAATGATGAAAGTCATCATTTTTGGGTGAACTATCTCTTTAACTGAACAGATTAGTGTGTGTGTGTGTGTGTGTTTTATAAATGTATATCAAATTAAATTTGAGTATTTCTACTGACCTTCCTCATTGTGTTGTATTTAGGTGTGTCTTTGGCAGGAAAGAGGGCTGTGGTTATCGGACGCAGTAAGATTGTTGGCGCACCAATGCATGATCTTCTCCTTTGGAATCACGCAACTGTAACAACCTGTCATTCAAAGACTGCAGACTTGGTCTCTGAGGTACAGCGCTCCAGACAATTATTTACACAACTTTCAGGATAAAAAAGTCAAACTACGTATGCACGCAGTGGAATCTGAGGATGTTATAGCACAGCTACACTTTAATGGTGTTTGATGCAATGAATAAGATCACCTGAGCTGGGGTCCGTTCTTCGTACGTGGATTACTCAGTTAGCTGGATTTGGATATTGACGATTTGACACGATCCAGGCTCGTTTCATTCTTCAAAGCTGATCCGAGAGTTGTTGTCATAGCAACAGTACTGCTAGGTCAAACCTGATCGGGTGCAGGTTCAATTGATATAAACAGGATTAGATCAGCTCAGTTCAAACAAATATAATACTGAAAGTATGTTCCGAATTCTGATATTTTCTTACAGTAGTAGTTATACACTTGGGAAAATGGTACATATTTTTAACTATATATATATATAAAGTTATAGTCATTAATAAAATAAAAGTATATAATACATATTAATAAAACTTAAGCAATCTGCAACCTCGAAATGAAAGTACAAAGACTGCCACCTGGTGGTGCAAAGAGAAAACTTATTGATATGAACTTTTTAGATCGCTTTAGTACAAATTGTGTATAATAGAAATGCGTTTGAAATATGTTTTGACAGTTAATATGCCAGTGATTTGATGCTTCACAAAAGTTGCAGACGCCTTTACCAATATGAAAATGCTTTTGTAAACAACCAGTTATTCTTTACACCGATTAAAAAATTGGCTACTATAATAAAGAAAATCTTCTCTAAATGTAGAACTAAATACATTGATATGCATTGAAATACATGATGAATACTCTTGACGCATGAAAGAGTAAAGCCTGCAGCTCCCAACACATGTGTAAAGTTATTGCGTGTCATATTTAACAAACCGTTTTCTGCTAATTTGATGTTATTTTGCTCACATGGATAATTGAATATTAATCAGATGATGTCATTACGCTGCTGTGCCGTCAGCCAATCGTTGCATTGCTGATCATGATTTCGAGGATCGATAGATCTGTCCTTCACAACACACGCAGCGATCTCAGATCAGCTTATCCAGACATTCTAATCTGATTCGCGAACTTGTTTGAAGAACCAAATAAGCGAGAGATCAGTTATCAAGATTGAAAGATCCAGGATCTGCCAAATCATCTTAGATCATTTAAGCGAGGTACAAAGAACAGACCCCTGGTCTGAGAGCAGTTCCCCTATCACAGTGGTCAGGTGGATGATGAATAAGGAACACATTAACAAACCAAATAACATATTCGAATGGTGTCTTAACTTTATAACCGGAAAGGACAGAAATGGCAAAAGATATGTCAGCAAATTCTGTCTGGCTCTGCATTTGTTACAGATGTTGTTTATTTGCTGTAGGTGGGAAAGGCAGACATCCTGGTGACTGGGATTGGCAAACCAGAGATGGTGCATGGAGATTGGCTGAAGACTGGTGCTGTGGTCATTGACTGTGGAATTAACACTATCGCAGGTGCTCTTTACATTCAACTCAATTCATTTTTTTAACTTATTTTTATACCACTTTTTTACATTGTTGAAGCAGCTTAACCAAAATGCAGAATAGAAGCATAACAATATCTGAGAGTGTGGAGCAATCCAGCAAATCAGTCTGGCAGAAGAGTAGTGTTAGAATGCTGCTGTAGCATTAGTTCAGTCAGTCTTTATTCATTTCCTGAAGGCAATTTGGTTGCAGCATACAAGCAAGTCACACACAATACACAAAAGTACATCATACAATACAAATTCTACCCTAAGTTTAAAGACTTTACAGCTGATTGGATGAATAAAAGTTTAAAAAGATTAGTTTTACTAATAGGAGTTCTGTATCGAATACCAGAAGGGAGAAGATAAAACTCGTGGTGCATAGGATGGGAATCATCTAACAGAATACTCTGAGCTTTACTTAAAACATGACTATGGTATAACTGAGCCATGGGCATCTGTTTTCTCCCTGTTATTTTTCCTCCTAGGTTCACAATTTTCTCCAAACAACTCTTATTTTTCACACTTAGAGAATTGAACCTACATAGCAAAGAAAAAGATAACGGTGACTGAATGCATAAACTGTAAAACATGCACATGAGTGATTTATCTATACCAAAAGATCTCAATTTCTTTAAACAGTATAATCTTTGTTGCTTAGTTGAATGAAAACTGCTTCAGGTTAGTATAAATGTCATTGTTGAAGTTTTTTTTTTTTTTTTTTAAGTGAACAGATTAATTCAGTTCACTTTAACACTTTAGTCACTGCTGAAGGACAATCCTCTGAAAAGCAGCCAAAACCAAGCAAACCAGAGGTGACAGGGAAAACAAAGATACAAAGATATTATATTTCAATTAAATTTATGTAATTCTTGCAATTTTGAGCTCAATGAATTAATAACAAAAGATTAATTTTATGAAAAGTGTTAACTGAAGATTAATCAATAATAATTAACTTTAATCCAACAGAGCATGTGTTTAAGGGTGCTTTCACACCTGCCTTATTTAGTTCGATTGAATCGCACTAGAGTTCGTTTCCCCTTTTGGTGCGGTTCATTTGGGCAGGTGAGAATGCAGCAATCGTTCTCGAGTGCGCACCAAAAGCGGACCAAATAAGCGTACCGAGACCTGCTTGAAGAGGTGGTCTCGGTACGCTTCCAAGCGAACAATGTAGCGGTTCGTTTGTGGTGAGAATATGATCCGAACTAAAACAGGTCCAACCACAAAAAGTACTGCCTGTTTTGGACTAATTCAGCTGCCGTAGGCTGATGCGCTGTGCATTATGGGATATGGAGGAAAAATATTTGTTGACAGCACTTTACCAACAGAGAGAGAGAGAGGGGAAAACATTACCTGATGGATCGTTGGTAATATTTCCGCAAGATGACCATGTAGCTAAATTAATTCACGTCTCCTCCTGAAGTGACGAGCGATGCATTAAACACTGTTTTCCAGCCGCGGCTGCGCTTCATTTTCGTAATGTATAGTTTGTCTAAAGCAGGGAAACAATCAGCCAGCGCAGTCGTCCATCCAGAGTAAAAGGTTTTGTTTACCTGCGGGAGTTCATTGGCATTTTCCCGCACGTGAATTCTGACCAATCAATAAGCAGTTTAGGAAATATGTTCAACAACATCTGGCCAATGAGAGATGTGGATTTTGTCAGATGACTGCATTTTGGTTCGTTTCAACTGGTTCGGACCAAAGCCAGCAGTGTGGTGTGAAAACGACCCAAAGACAGCAGAAGATGCAACAATGTATCATTTATTACCCTTGGTCCAGACCAAATGAAGTGAACTACAGATGTGAACGCACCCTAAAACATTAAATATTGTGCAGCATTACAGATCTATGAGAGAAAACCTTTATTTTCATTCAATGTGTAGAACTACTTTAGTGTATTTGCTACACTGTTGAGCCTCAGGCTTCCAGTTGTTTAAGACTATTAACATTCTTTATCCAGGCACATTTATCGCCTATACAGGCACTTGGCCAATTTGATGTCAATATATAGTCCAGTCAAACCTGCTTGACAAGTGTTCTGGCACTGTACTGGTGATAACAAATCTCAGGAGAGTAATATTGTGGTTATTATATTAATGAATTAAAGAAAAGCTATGGGTTTAAAAAATAAATAAATAAAATATCTTTGTTAACTGAAAAGAGACAAAATTCTCAAATTAAAAAAATAAAACAGAACAATACCTGCAACAGTCACTGAAATAAAATAATAGTTAGCGATAATAAATAATTTTTTCAGAATCAGTAAGCACTCATTCTGTGGTGGAAACTCTGACCTGAAAGTATTATTGAAGTACCTTTAGCCATGAATACATACAAGAAACTTGTTCTACCTTCATTTGCCAAAACAAATGTAACTAGGCATGGTTAATCACACTTACAGTATCTTCAATATGAAAAATATTCTGAATTTTTTAGATTTTTTTTTTTTACTTTTATTCATTGCATTAATCTGGTTTTGGATTCAGTGTTTGTTCAAACAAATAGTTTTATTACTTAGAGGTTTGCACAAAAGTTAATATAAGTTGTGCACACACTAAACTTTGCTCTGGGCGACATTGGATATGTTCTGTTGGCTCTGTTAGGGCTGGGACACACCAAGCCAGTGGTCAGTCAATGGGCTTCATCAGTCGTAGTTGGTTTGGTGTGTTCCACACAGCAGATTAACATCAGATCACGTTGGCCTGATTCAACATCGACATCGGACCTTCAACTGAAGAGAATGTTCTGACTTGTTATTCAGCAACGAATCAGAGCACAAGTGTGATGTAGTGAAGTGACATAGCAAGTAAACAATTCAAGTCTAGAAGGAACACAAAAACACTGGCTGTAATCCCAAATATCTCCAAACAATTGGATTATTAGACTCGGAGATATTTGCACAAGCGAATCCCTTCGTGGTTGGTGACAGTTATTGTGATAATAGTACAACGCTGCTTTGTTTACGTTTTGTGCGTGGAAGTCGCGGTCGAAAGTTCAGTTTCTCTTTGCAGAATGAGAAAGCACACTACTGCCCCCCCTGTGGAGCAGAAAGATATGTCCTCTTGTGCAGGCACAGAACGCAGCTCATTTGTCGACTTTCATCCATTTGGTGTGTTCACGCGCAGCTTTTTCCAATGAGAGTCGACAGCACAGTTGGGTTTTGTTGGTGCTAGTTGTTTGTCGTTGGCTTGGTGTGTCCTGGACCTCAAACTACTATTACAAAAAGTACAACTAAAATTGATTTCTGTAAATCGAAAATAGAAAAATGTTAACAAAAGCGAACACAAAACTAAAACTATTGATGAATCAAACTGAAATAAACTGAACAGCAAGTTTAAAAATAGAATTGAAATGAAAGATAAAAATATAATAAAAGATAAACTATAATAACCGTGGTACAGATGATAATATACATAATTCATGTTCCCATTTAGATATGCTTAGCGTTAATAGCAGGTTTGTCATGTCCCAGGAGAGAATCCTGAGTTTGGAGATAAATGAACCCAAGGCCCGGTCAATAAACATATAAGGGGATCCGAGATCAGGTAGGTCTCGAGAGCTCCCCTTAGAAAAGGGAGGGGAAAAAGCAGATTAATTAATTGTAAGCTTTGATCAATCTGATTGGATTATTACTGATTACAGATGAGCAGCCAGTCGTGTTCAAACATATCATGTGCTCCTCTCGCAATTATTTTAAGAAACTTCTCTAAGTTTTCTTTTTCTTTTATCCTCAGATAGTAGCAGGCCAAGTGGGAAGAGAGTTGTTGGAGACGTTCACTATGACTCTGCCAAAGATCGAGCTGCGTTTATCACTCCTGTGCCTGGAGGAGTTGGCCCAATGACTGTAGCCATGCTCATGAAGGTACATTTATTCCTGTTTCTTTTGAAGATATCTTTACGCTCACAGCAGCACATCTGCGTTTAGCACACTAATGGCCAGACTCACAGCTTGCTTTAGTGCAGATACTCTTTTACATTTTAAAGGGCCATGAAACCCCCTCGTTTGAGCAGGGTGTTTTCACACCTCTACTTTGGAAAAAAGCCAGAAAAGTGGGCGTGTCCAGCTCTGTTTAGGGGGGAGTGTCGGAGGAAGAAAAGAGGCACGGTGTGGGAGTGTCTATTTGGGCACGCGACTGTGTTTACATGGGCATCTGTAGTCGAATTATTTGCCAAATTATTAAATGGTGGACTTTAACTGTCTTTCATTAAGAGAATTCATTCATGTCCCTCGCGACAAACGAGATATTTGATTCGAGGAACTGCTGTAAGCGTGTATTTTTCATGCAATGTTTGATACCGCACGGCGAATGAGAGAAAAAAAACCTCAGCATTTCCTGGAAACTTAGATGCACACGGCAGGTAGCATCAGAAAGCCGCGTGTGTTATTCCGGTCACAAAATGCTGTAAAAATCCTACACGAGGTTAAAAATTGGTTGTAGTGCTAACATGTTTACACTCGGTGCAATAGTTTGTTCGATACGAACAAACTGAGTAAACAAAGAGCACTGGTCGCTCACTTACCAAATCTGTAGAGACAGGACAATCACCAGCAACTAGAGCCGCGTCTTTATTAAGAGGAGACTACAAGCGAATCTGGATCTCAGCGTTTGCAGATGAGAACAGCTCTTAGGTAAACAATAATCCTCCTTAGACACGTAAGTTATTGTTGTCGAGCGTCGCGTACACTGTTAATCCACACGTGACTCTGAGCTCTCACAGAGAGAAAATGAAAACGAAACTTAACTACAGCAAACTATAAAAGCAACACTTCACACTTGTTTTGCCAATACATCGTGGCGTCTCTGTCGTCTAAACACTGTGACAGTAATGAATATTAATGAAGTTGCACAATAGAGCGCGCTGATTGGTTTGAACCAAGCCTTACTCATGCATTAATGCATCACACTGTAAGACGTAATAAGACTCACTCTGGCACAGACGTCCAGTCTGCACGCTGGAATACACGCTATTATGTCATGACCGTGACGCAGCTTCAAAAATTTGTTTCAAACCGGAAGTACGAATTTGCTTTAAATAACGCAAAAACAACCAATTTACACTTTTTAGTGAAATATAGGTGTCCTAATAGTGTTTTTTAGCAGTGTGGGACACATATATGACTGTCAACAGCTCAAAAAATGTGTTTTGGTGTTTCGTGACCCTTTAAAAGATACTTGTCAAGGTTTATTGAAGACATGGAACAACGACAGGTTTGAAGTAGGCCTGTCAATATGGCTGAAAACCCAAATTCAATTTTCTTTCTTAAATTATACTTAATTTCTATAATATTTAACATTCTAGAGAAAAGTACTGTACTGTCTTCTATGCCCTCAAGATGGAGTAAGCAAGCAAATTAAGCAAATCGAAACTAAATTAATGATTGCATCTTTTATTAAAATAAATAGATACCCACTTTTTAAAGTGCATAAACTTTCAAACAACTGTTCTTAAATAAAAACATAATTTCCTTAATGGGCATGTAAGGGAAATTAGGAATAATGTAAACTGAGTACAGAACACTTCTAGCGGGGTTCAAGAGACATTATTTACATTTAGGAAAACTCCAAATTCCAGGTCGTCAGGAACACAGCATAGGTTATAAGCCATAATAACCATGTTGGTTACATCATCAATATGCATCTCGTGTCTTGACATACCAAGACAATCAAATGTGTAAACAAAGGGGAGTCAGGTGACAATGGAGTGAGTATCCACGTGCAGCTTTATTCGGAATCGGGGTCAGGCAGGCAATGGTCACAATCAGGAGCAAATGTTAGCATAAAGGGCAATCCAGAAGCGTAATCGAGGTCACAGGCAAAGACATGAATACAGGCAGCAGACAACATAAACAAGGGAACAAGACAAGGGTCAAACGCAAAACGACTAAAGGAGAACACTTCGTAATGTTACAGGTAGAATCCAACAAGTCTCTGTGTGTGTGTCAAAGTGAGGTGTGTAAATAGTCCTGGTCATTAGTCCTTATGATAATCAGCTGTGTGTGCGCAATCATGGATAACCTGGAACTGGTGTGTGTGTGAGGTGCATGACGGGAGTTGTAGTTCCTTGTCAGACTTGTAGAACGAATGTTCTAAAGTGTATAAGGGTTAGATTGCTGCTCATCATTACAGAATGGGTATATTTTAAACTAATCTGACGAATATTCGGGATTTTAATTCTTTTCTTTTCTATACTTTACAAATAAGCACTTGTGTTCATTCATTTCATTCATCCTGTGTATGTCAGCAATGTGTAAGCAGTTGGACCTGCATAGATGCATAATTAACACTCTCTGCCCTTGACTTAAGACCTTCTTTCAGTTGGTCAATGGTGCAGTCTACTTTAGTTCCTCAAAATAGCAACGCGCCAACAATGTGCCTTAACACCTCTATTTTACACACATGAGTCCAGAAACTGGCACAAATTGATTTGCTATTTAAACAACATGGCACAAAATGTGAAAACTACTGTTGAGCTGGTCTGAAAATAGGAAAATAGCAACTAATTGTCTTGCATCTTAATGCTCCAGGTGTATGATGGGCTGCTACTGTCTTTACGATATTCATCAATAGCTTTCTTCTCAGGACATTTTACACCTCCTGAAGCTGAAGTATTTGAAATCAGTGTAGTATGTGGATTTATCATGGATCATATACATTTCAATGTTTGCTGCTTTATTTCTCAGAACACAGTATTGAGTGCCAAGCATTTCCTTCAAGCACAAAAACCTGGGAAGTGGACCATAAATTACCCCACACTCAACCTGCTGCGTCCTGTTCCCAGGTTAGAAGGTTTTCACTCATGACAACTCTTGGGATGGTTTGTAAATTATGTTTTTAATGTAATTAGAACATGCATAAATTTGGTCTTGGTGGGTTAGTTCTGCTACGCTGCTGCTAAAGCAGTAGTCGGCTTGCTTGATTTTAAAGCCTGATCAATAAACGAATGAGAACATTCTGCTACTAGAAAGAGGAGGACCTGCCTTAATAGCAGATCTACTTGGCAGGTGGTGCTGGGGAGGCAGAGGGCTAGAGTTATTTATTTATTACATTTATTTTTTTTTTAAATTGTCAAACTGGTTTACAGATGAAGGTTTATATTTTTATTAACTAAATAAAAATACAATTATAACAATACATGAACTCCCAATCATTCAATACACTTTCAAAGAAAGAAAATAAATGAATATATAAATAATACATAAGCAAACAAAAATAATCAAATGAAATAAAACGGCAATAACATGCTAGTCTATATACCATGCGTCAGTGTCCATCAATTCAGCAAAGGAGTCACAGTCTAGACCAGGGGTCTCAAACTCAATTTACCTGGGGGCCGCAGGAGGCAAAGTCTGGGTGAGGTTGGGCCGCATAAGGGATTTCACACAAAAAAAGTCCTCAAATGTCATTATTAACAGTTTTAATTATTTTTTCTGAACATGAAGTGTCCTGAACATTAATAGAACATTGAGTGAAGATTATGAACAGTTCTTCTGAACATGGCATCTTTTGCCTACTTCTTGCTGCCAGAGACTTGACAGCGCTTCTTCTCACAAATCTGAACCACATTTGGCTTTAGAGCGGAAGCAGTTGAGACCCTCAGTATGGCTTGAAGATGATCATCATTAAGTCTAGACCTGTACTTTGACTTATTGAAGTTCAAGGTGGAGAATAACTTCTCACACAAATATGTGCTCCCAAAAAGGCCAAGTCCTAGGGAAAAAAGTGGGGGAACTCACTCAAAACTTCCATTCCCTCACCTAAAAAAAAAGGCGTATATATGTATAAATAAAACACCCCCGCCCCACTCCAGTCACATCAGTCTGTACCAGTCTGTATCTACCTATAATATATATAAGAAAGGGCTAGAAATTAACTTTTTTACTTGGTAGCACCGGTGCTCCCAACTTCAAATATTTAGGAGCACCAAAATAAATTTAGGAGCACCAGAAAAAATTTAGGAGCACCCACCAAAACTGAATGAGCACCGCTGCAAATTGGTTTTTAAAGGATTTATTGTATTTTAAAACAACATCAATAGGACTGACAAAAACCAGAAACAACTATCTAACTAATGCTGTGAAGACATTGATATTTGTGTGCAATAATTCCAAAATGAATGTCTAATAATTAGGCCATAGAATATTAATGATGATAAAAAATGACAATAATAGTAACAATGAATTCCATTTCTCATTATGATACTGCCTTGAATGTGCATGAATATAGGTTATCTGCTATAAAAAGTCTGTTACTTTATGAAAAATAATTGTAGTTTGCATCAAACAAAAATGAAGCATTGCAGTAAGAAATATTTATTTTGTACTGCTGTTTTTATATGCATGTCAATTTAATAAATAATATTTCTGCTACAAAACAAACAAAAGATTATAATAAATCATTCAATTCAATGATGAAAGCTGCAAAGCAGTCATCAGTAAATAAATATAAAAATAATATACACCTCAAAAAAGAATAGACAAAGGAAAGAAAGTAAAGTCTCACTTCTATCACTCTTTAAAAGTTTTGGTTTCAGTTTGTGTCAATTTAAAGGTTCAGTCTGAGCTGATCTTCATGTTTCTGTGTTAGTGGAAAAGCAGGCGAGTCAGCCGACCCAATTTATGAGCAGGCAGAGCAGGATTCTTGCACGAACCGTCCGCACAATACCGGTCTTGGTTATGAGCCGCAGTTTCAGTGTAAACTTAGTAAAGGCGAGCTTCTTTGGCGATGATATGTACAGTATTAGATTTGACTTTTAGCGGACATTTGCGCTGAACACGCAGTGAATGCAACGCATGGAGATTCGGGCGCCTTCTCCAAGAAGCGCGTACTCGATTGATCTCAGCTGGTGGATCATTATTCACCACGTGACGTGTCATGATTGCTCTCATCTGCGCCTCAATTTTAGGTGGGGTTTGCAAACCTGTGGGCTTTAAGTTTTTACTCTTCAGTTCAGCCGTTTGCATTTCCCGTGGTCATTAAAGCTCCTTCCCTGTCATCTGACAGCGGAATACCTTGAGTGATTGACAGCTAATATGAACCAATATAGCGGCAGGGAAGAGCGATTCAGCACGTTTTTAGAAAAAAACAAAACAGGTCGCACTACAACCATTATCAGCAGTCGCACTAATCCGCCCATATATATTATGAGGTCGCATAGATTAATTTTCGGGCGCATATGCGACCAAAATGGTCGCAATTTCGAGCCCTGTAAGATACAGGCTGTAGCTAGGTAGCTAAGTGGCAGGCAGGGGCGGGAACAGCTTACCTTGGTTCTGGCCGGCGCGAGTTCCCGTCACAGCGTCTAACAAAGGGGCGGGGTACGTGGTGACGCCACCGGCATCCCCGCCCCTTTGTTTACACGGCGGGCGGGGAATGCCAGTGACCGCTGTGTACGGATAGAATCAGCGGAGCGGGGAGCACTCTCTCTCCCCGCTCCGCTGATTCTGTCAGTGTACAGCGGTCGGCACAGGCCACAAAATATTGCACTGAGAGCCGCAAATGGCCCGCGGGCCGCGAGTTTGAGACCCCTGGTCTAGACAGTCAAACACTTTGCAGAATTACTTTACAAATGATTTGACACCAAAAAAGACGTTCAGTACACTCACATATGCCATGAAATAAAGTTTCCTTCTCTTGTAGAGTGCTAGGGTTCTATTTTGGTGGTCCATGCGCAGAGCGCAAAACGCAGGGCGCAAATGCTTTCAGGGCGTGTCAGGACGCGTTTTTGCAAATTTAAGGACGGGAAATCTGCCTTGCCCTTCGGCGCATGGTCTAAAAGGGTTGAGTTTATTTTCTTAAATAGTTATAAGTGTGTTTTAAGAATAAACCAATTAGAGTCTCATCTCCCATTCCCTTTAAGAGCCAGCTGCGTCGCGCCAAGAGCGCATTCGCTATTTACAGGACGCAAAGTACGTCTAAGTGGAAAAAATGAGCATTTCACAAGCAAACAGTTAACAGTTTTTTTTAACAGAAAACTGTTAAACAGAGCATCTACTGCGTGAGAATGAGAGATAATGGATCTACTTTCGCTCTTGGATAGGGAAACCTTTACGCACAGACATCAGTTAGCCTATAAACAATTCATTTTGTTTGTTAAGCGCAAATATTCGTTTCAAAACTATTTCTAAATTCAGTTCTAATTTCCAGCAAACGAATAAATGAACAATAATCACAAAATGTGCTCAAAAACCTGAGTTTTATCCTAAAACACATGCTGTGCCCCATATGGTCTAAAACCTGACAGGTGGGCAAATCTAAGCTTGTTTTTAATAAAACAAATATAAAAATGTATATAATAAATAATACTGCTAATAATAATAACATTATACAAAAGCAAATTGTTATGAATGAACTGAAAAAGCCTCCCGAGATGAAGAAGACATAAAAGCAGTGATTTTTCATATTTATGTGGGCTAGAAAATAATATGTTTTGTAATATTTTAATCCTTTATATTTATATTCTATATCTATTCTTATTATATCCTATATATATCCTTAATATTTACATTTTTTCATATGTAAAGATATTTGCCTATTGCTCTCTTGTGCGTATTAAGCAGTGTGTAAGCGAGGCGCAACTCTGCGCTGGAGTTTAGACCGGGTTAGTTTTGGTCTAATGAAAAATCTATTATAGTTTCTCAAAATAGCAACGCGCCAGCAGTCCGCCTCAGAACACCTTCCTTTTTAGACCAGAACGCCTATGGGCGCACAAATGAGCACTAATGCATTTGCTATTTAAACAGCGTAGCGCAACGCCTCAAAACCACTCTTGCGCCAAGCTGAAACTACCAAAAGACTACTGCGCCACGCCTTGCGTCACACTGCGCCGGGTGTATGATAGGGCCCATAGTGTTAATACATAATGCAGTGATTCATGCTTTGTTTTAATTAGCACAACATTATTTTAAAAGTGGTCTTCGAGTTGAATTATCTAGTTGCTGAAGCTTTTATCACAATATACGATATTACTGTGATATTAACCCAAGCTGAATAAATGATTATCAGGTGTAACGACCAAAAAATACTTGGTGTTTTAGAGTAAATATATATATTTTAATCGAATAGCAAATTTCCAAAATACAATAGGTAACCCATTAAAACAAAGTCTGATTAGTAGAAGTTTAGTTGGTTAGTTAGTTAATACATTAAAGGGCACCTAGTTTACCCCCTTTTTTTCCAGATTTAATATGAGTTTTTTTTTTTGTCTACACAATGTGTCTGTAAAGTTTTAGCTGAAAACACCCATCAGATTATTTATTATACCTTTCAGAAGTTTGTGATTTTTAGCTCTAAACAGCTTGTTGCCGTTTTTGTGTACTGTGCCTTTAATGCTAGTCCTCCCTGCCAGCCGTTTCCACGTGCCTGTCAGTGTACCTTAATCTTTGCCCTCGACTGCGTCTCACTTAATGGCCTCGCATAACGTTTGTGAGAAAATACTACAGTAAGAACTTTGTTTATTGAATGATTACAAAGGTCACACACATATACACACACACACACACACACACACACAGCACAGGTGTTAAGCTTTGCACTGTTTTTGCATGGCAAATGTGACAGGATACAGGCTAATCTCCATTGCTGTATGGAGATCTGTTATGTTGAAAATAAAAAAAATAACAAAATAAACCTGATTTAACATCCACAAACCGGGATTGAAGCGTCTTCTTTTATAATTGTTCTGACACGCGGCTGTGCTGATGAAGTAAAGAGGCTAAAATCGTTGTAATTCATTATGCACATACAATGTTTTAAAACATGTTAAACTTGTAAAACTCACTCTTGATCACATTTGATGATGATTGGTGATCCTAGCAAACTGAACAGACCTTTTATTCCCGGTTGCTTTGCGCATGTCCTGTCTTGTTAGTATGATTAGACATGTTACTACGGAGACATGTTAATACGCAGCTGTCTATCAATTCAGTGGGGAGGGGAACTGCACTCCTAGGGGGAGCATGAGCTGTCGCTCCTCCTCCTGTAAGCTGTTTTAATGCGTACACCAACCCCACCCCTAACCCTACCCCCAGTGACATCACTCGTAGAAGAAGTGCAAAAAAGGTGGAGCTCAAGCTTAAGCTCCCCCTCGCTGGAGCTCAGCTCTCCTCAAATGGCTCTGCAGCGAGCACCACTTGTCAAAATGGGAGGGATTTGAATCCTATTTTAACGTCAGGAAATAAAAAAAAGAGACTTATTGCGTTTATATCACCCCAGTATGACTGTTGACACATTATACCTACACACAGTTCTGTCTTAATAGCTTACAAAAGATGATTTTGATCATAGGTGCCCTTTAAGATGAACAACAGGGAATAGCTATATTATAGTAATATGTTAAAGTTCATAAAAAATACAACTGAATTGTGTTGGAACCTTGCTGTAGAGAGTTAATGAGCAAAAAAGACCTATAAATAGCCATCAAATTTTCAGTGCCATACATCAGATTAATGAGAAATGTAAAATAATATAGAAATATTAAATTATCCCCAATATATCGATCTGAATATTCTTTAAAAGGCACTTTAAAAGTTTAATTAACAAATACATTTTCACAATTTCACATATTAACTTGCCCACAATATCAATATTGTGCATACTCATTATGACAATATAATGATTTAATAAATATTAGCATATTTCTATTTGAAAGCTGAGATCTGATGACAGATTACAATGGGCAAAAAAGAAACAAGTACTCTATCAGCTTTGAGAAATTGAATTTCTAAGTAAATCAAATGCTGTTCAGTATCAGTTTTTGTTCTTGCCAGTGTAATAGCTGCATTTGTTGTTATTTTGTCATACAGTGATGTGGCCATCTCTCGCTCCTGTGTTCCTAAACCCATCGAGTGTCTTGCTAAGGAAATTGGTCTTCTTTCGGATGAAGTTGAGCTCTACGGCAGGACCAAGGCCAAAGTCCAACTAAAAACCATTGATCGACTGCAGACTCAGCTTGATGGCAAATATGTGGTTGTAACAGGGTAATTTGATTCTCTGTTTACGTTTATTTTTTTCCTTGGAAGTATTATACTTCATATAGTTCACATTTTGGCTTCTATTTTGATTCTTGTGCTAGAAGGTAACATCTTGTTTAACGCAGAATCACTCCGACTCCTCTGGGTGAAGGAAAGAGCACCACCACAATAGGGTTGGTTCAAGCTCTCGGAGCTCATCTCAAACTCAATGCATTTGCGTGTGTGCGGCAGCCATCACAAGGCCCAACGTTTGGCATCAAAGGTAATGTTTTAGAGTTTACAAATGTTACGCTAAATTCTGTGAATTCCCTGTATGAATACAGATTTCTTAATTGGGCGGCTCTTGTCATTTGCGTAAATCCAAAGTTGTTTTATTTTAATTTGAGACTGCCTGGGATTAGTTTCCCAAACAACAACATAAGTCACGGCTGAACTACTGTAGTACGATGAATTGTTGGTAGGAAAGAAACAATGTTGTGATAAGTTTTTCCCAAAACCGTAGTTTCTCTGTCACAGATTCATCGATTGGTCCACATTAGTTTATATGTAAAACGTCCATAATGACGTTCTAAACAGGGCAGGGTGATTTTTTTAATTTATTTATTTATTTATTTTTGTACAGGTTTTATTATTTTACATGATATTATCATACACACTTTTTAAAAAAATTCAATATTAGTTTTGGTAAAAACAAGCATTAGTTTTTCTTATAAACTGAAACGGCACAAAAAGGGTCTTTATTTCTTTTACAAACATTTCATTCATTCATTCATTTTCTTGTCGGCTTAGTCCCTTTATTAATCCAGGGTCGCCACAGCGGAATGAACCGCCAACTTATTCAGCAAGTTTTTACGCAGCGGATGCCCTTCCAGCCGCAACCCATCTCTGGGAAACATCCACACACTCACTCACACACACTCATACACTATGGACTATCCAATTCACCTGTACCGCATGTCTTTGGACTGTGGGGGAAACCGGAGCACCCGGAGGAAACCCACGCGAAGGCAGGGAGAACATGCAAACTCCACACAGAAACGCCAACTGAGCCGAGGTTCGAACCAGCGACCTTCTTGCTGTGTGGCGACAGCACTACTTACTGCGCCAATGCCTCGCCCTCTTTTACAAACATTGTGGAGAATATTCTATAATCTATCCGCTTGTTAAGTGTGACTTCACACGAAGCTGCTTCCGGGTCCAAGCGCTCCATTCAACTGTATTTGGAGACAAATGAAATGGTAATTATAAACGTTTAGAAAGCGATTCAATACTTTCGAAAATCACGATCGCATTGTATTTGTCTTTGCCTAATATTCGATGGCCAGAAAGTGATAAATTTTTTTATAAATTGTTCATTTCGGTACTTGTTATGCAGCAAGCCCAGAGATTGTTGTGTACACTATGACTTTATATAAAAATAACTTTAATGTGTGATATAAATGAAAAGTGATCATAATCGAATTGTTTATCAACTGAAATGAGTGGTGGCTACGACCCGGAAACAGTATTACACACGTAACCAACACGTCACCACTTAACAAGCGAATTCTGAAATATAAAACAATAGGTCAATCTCATGTAGCCTATAAATCATATACGCTCATCAGCCATTACCTTTATTAGGTACACCTGTCCAACAGCTCATTAACGCGAATTTCTGATCAGCCAGTAACATGGCAACAACTCGAGGCATGTAGACATGGTCAAGACGATCTGCTGCAGGTCAAACCGAGCATCAGAATGTGGAAGAAAGGGGAAGAAAGGGGAAGAAAGGGGATTTAAGTGACTTTGAACGTGGCATAGTTGTTGGTGCCAGACGGGCTGCTCTGAGTGTTTCAAAAACTGCTGATCTACTGGAATTTTCACGCACAACCATCTCTAGGGTTTACAGAGAATAGTCTGAAAAAGAGAAAATATCCAGTGAGCGGCAGTTCTGTGGACGCAAATGCCTTATTGATGTCAGAGGAGAATGGCCAGACTGGTTCAAGCTGATAGAAAGGCAACAGTAACTCAAATAAGCACTTGTTACAACTGAGATCTGCAGAAGAGCATCTCTGAACACACAACAGCCTTGAGGCAGATGGGCTACAGCAGCAGAAGACCACACCGGGTGCCGCCCCTGTCAGCTAAGAACAGGAAACTGAGGCTACAATTCACACAGGCTCACCAAAACTGGAAAATAGAACTGGAAAAACGTTGCCTGGACTGAGGAGTCTCCATTTCTGCTGCAACATTCGGATGGTCGGGCCACAATTTGGTGTCAACAACATGAAAGCATGGATCCATCCTGGCTTGTAGCAACAGTTCAGGCAGATGGTGGTGGTGTAATTTTGTGGGGGATATTTTCTTGGACCATTAGTACCAATTGAGCATCGTGTCAATGCCACAGTCTACCCGAGTATTGTTGCTGACCATGTCCATCCCTTCCATGTCATAAATTATTCAAAAAGTAGATGTTGAAACATTCAAAAAGAATAAGTCTTATGCTGCTTTCAAACCAGACGCGGAACGTGCGTCAAGCGCGAGTGATTTACATGGTAAGCAATGCAAACCGCGAATAGACATCCTGCGGCGCGATATGCGCGAATGGCGTGGAGCGAATGACGTGAATGGCGCGGTGCGAATAGCGCAAATCTCTCGAGTTGGAAATTCTGAACTTCAGCGGACATTCGCGCCGCGTTAACCAATCAGAAGCTTGCTCTTGTGGGGGCGTGATTGTGACATAAAACCTGTTGATGGTGTCCCGGGGCAAATCCTCCAGGCGACACCGACAACAAGTCATCAAACTGGGCTGGGCTCAGTCAGAAGCACCGTTGAAAGCCTCCGTGATCCAGGTTCAGTTTCTTGATGAGTTTATGAGCTCACAGAGCTGGATGCACCTCTGAAAGCATGTAGTGGACTCAGACACGGTCCTAAACGTATCGACGCTGTTTTTCAGCCTTCATAAAGCACAAACACTGTTATTTTCTTCATAAAATCCATGTTAGCCATTTAGCAACGAAGCTACAGTCACCGGGCAGACCGAATCCCTGCCCATCACGCGAATCCACGTCTGTTTTGAAGTGAATTTGACACGCGAATGAAGCGGGGTTTGACGCGTGAATGAAGCGAGTAAACTCATGTTCACGCGGCAATTTACGCGCGAATATCGGGATTTATCCGCGCGTTCCACGTCTGGTGTGAACAGCATTAGGGGGCATAACTAGGAATGGAGCACAACCTTCTAACTACAGCTATGGAGGTGTAGTTGCAACTGCACACAATTCTAGGGCAGTTTGCGAATGTTTTTTGGAATGATGAGAAACACCAAATCGCTGAACTATTGTTGTAACGACAGAACACAAACAAAATATAATTGCTTTTTCTTGAGCGACAATAGAAAGCTACATTTCTAGTTTCTCTCTCCAATATTTCTGCTGTAGGTGGTGCTGCTGGCGGGGGCTATTCTCAAGTCGTTCCCATGGAAGAGGTAACCTTTCTTACCTGCTGTTTGGTTTATTTAATAAATGTGTGAAATAATGTGCTCATTGATGCCGTCTTCTTTCAGTTCAATCTTCATCTGACCGGTGACATTCATGCCATTACTGCAGCCAACAACCTTGTAGCTGCTGCAGTGGATGCTCGTATGTTCCATGAAGCCACGCAGTCTGATAAGGTACCCCGTGTCTTTATTCACAACACTCTGGTTTTTAGTCTTGTCTGAAAAGGATTGAGGTTTTTTAATTTAGTAAATGTTTTGAAGTAAGAGTTACAGTAAGACATGTGAGGTGTGCTGTACACTACTGAAACTAAGAAACGAAAGATATATCGGTACTGCTTTACTTGAGGTGTTTGTAAGACTGTCATGACACCGTTATAATCATGATATGGAGATTTAAAGCATGCTTATGACCGCTTTCATTAAGTGTCATTTGCTCTGTAATGTCATTTTAAATACAAAGATGAAAACTAAATGCATCAAAACCTGTCTTTGTCATGACAACTAGACTAGGACAACTTACTAGAACAACTTGTCATATATGGTCGAGAAGGGATACAGCTGTGTATTCTTGATTCATTCATTTTCTTTTGGCTTAATTCCCTTATTCATCAGGAGTCGTCACAGCGGAATAAACCGCCAACTTATCCAGCATACACAGTGGATGCCCTTTAAGCTGCAATACAGTATTGGGAAACACCCATACACACTCATTCACACTCATCCACTACGGCCAATTTAGTTTACTCAATTCCCCTATAGCATGTGTCTTTGGACTGTGGGGCAAATCGGAGCACCCAGAGGAAACCCTCACCAACACCGGGAGAATATGCAAACTCCATACAGAAATGCCACCTGACACAGCTAGGACTTGAACCAGCGACCTTCTTGCTGTGAGGCAACTGTGCTAACCACTGAGCCACTTGTGACGCCATACTCTGATCAATATAGCATTGTGACACTATACAACAGTAATTACTATTTTTACATTCCTGTGAGGGTTGGCTTTAGGTTTGGGGTAACGGTAGACGTTACTAAAAACAATTTAATGGGTTATTGAATAAATATTATAATTGTCGTTATAATTACTGTGAGGGTTTAGGGTTGGTGTAGGGCCAGACATTAAGAAAGTACAATAATTGGGTAATTTTATTAAATGATATGTTTCCTGCTAACTTCCACAGCTGTATCCCTTCTAGCAACAACCTTGTCATAAATCCGTCATAAACATAATTGTCATGAAGCTGTTATTATCCTCATGATGATTATCTGATCACTTTTGTCAGTGAAGCAAACCGAATTGGTCATTAAAAACGTCACAATTTTAATGATGCAGTTCTGAAATGATCTGATAGAATATTGACACTTTTAGCGAGATTGTAAAGACAAATTCAATTTGTACTGCTGTAATTGAGGTCAAGGTAAATATTAAAGATGCTGTTATCAAATTTAACAAATACAAAGTTGTATCCACAATTTCTATAGAGAATTAAGCACACTAATTAGTGTTTATTAGTGCATGTGGATATTTTACATACTCTATGATAAATGAATTAAAACAAATAGTTGCTATCTAATCTGACACCTGAACATTTTTAACCTGAATATGATAACAGAAACATTTTAATGAAGGAAAATTGCCATTTTTTTCGATCTGATATCAGGCCTATAATTGTAAAAACAGAAAGACTGCTGATTTTTTTAGGTAGACCGTTTGTATTAGTTTAGATGCAGTCGATAGCTTTTCCTAAATGTCAATGGGCTATATGCACACAGACTTTTAATTTTCAGCCACTAATTTGTAATTTTCCATTACAAAATTGTCATGTTTAAGATCTGATTTCTTTAAAAATCAGTGATCTTCACTGCCTGTTAGATATATGATATGAAGTGGGTCTCAGATTGGACAAGAAGCATTGCATTAAATTCCATTTCCCCCCGCCATGTCTTCAAAACATGACAGTTTATTTCACCACAGTATTATCAATGGAATTTCTGTGCTACTGACGCCACTACTATCCTACACCGGTTTTCATCTCATTTTACGTTTGAACAACTAAATAAATCCTTAAGTCTATTTAACTGAATGTATTGTAATTAAATTACAACATCAATGCTGTAAAAAAATCCTTGTGAAACTGAAAACCGTCACATTAAACTTTCACCGGTAGTTTATCATCAGCTTTAAAACTCTTAGCTGTGCATGGAGCCGATTGTGTGTTAGTGAACTGAGAAAGGGAGCTCTTAGATATTTGAATACAAAGAAGATACGAAGGTGTGTACATTAAATTATTATTGTTATCGTGTAGTGGGAATCAGCTGTTAATATCATTCTTTCACTGTTCTAGGCTCTCTTTAACCGCTTGGTACCATTGGCTGAGGGTCAGAGGAAGTTTTCCCCGGTTCAGATCAACAGACTTGAAGTAAGACATTTTTTTAAATAATTTTTCAATGCTTCTCTCTAAAGCTTTACCGTCAATTCGTCTATGTTCAGTCCTTGTTTAATTTTGTTTCTCATACTTATAGAGACTAGGCATAAAGAAAACAGACCCCAGCACATTAACAGAGGAGGAAATCACGCGCTTCGTCAGGCTGGACATTGACCCCGAGTCTGTCACTTGGCAGCGAGGTATGATAGATGGACTTTTTTTCACATTTCTGTGATTGGACAGTAGAGAGGGAGACAGGAGTAAATGGGTGGTAGGGAGAGGGGAAGGATCAGTAAAGGACCTTGTGCCGGCGCTTAAACTCTGATCACTGTGAGCATCTCAGTGCAACATGTTGGCGCGATTAACTACTAGGATATTGATGCTGACAGAGTATACATTTTTACATGTTAAAGGTGCAGTAGGTGATTGTCTTCAGAAGCATTTTTTGTTGTGCTGGTTGAAAGTCTCTTTAGTCTAATAGTAATGATTACAGTAAATGATCTAAATGTATTTATATGTATTTTTATATTTTGGGTAAGGCATAAAACTAAAAAATGTTCATCCACTTAAATATCGGACAGTCGGACAGTCATCTCACATAATTCCGATTAGCAGGTCAGACTGTCTGTCAGCAAATGCAGATTTGAACAACTGCGCAGCCGTTTGTACGCAGCTCGCCGACCGCTAAGAGAGGGCGAGCACGCCCGCGAGATCGGTAAAAACCTGCTGAATCAAAACTTTGTAAAAACCTGAATCAATATTGGAGTTACCTTTGCACGCTGGGGAATGGATGAAACAATGGCTGAAGGATTTCTCTTAGAAAGGTAATGTTTTGTTTTGAAACTACTTTAGCTTCATCCAACTGATGTCATGTTATTACAAATGGGTTATATCTTCATAGAAGTGTTGTTCAGCCACTAAAATCTTCCGATAAAAGATTGATAAGACTATTTTTAGTTTCATAGGGACCTTTTACAGCATCTATAGTGTAGATTTTAATTAGTTTAACAACAAAACACAAGTAAATAGCGCTATTCCGCCTAGTCTCTCCCTATATTGTTTACCATGCAACTCTAAATATTTACTCTGAAAGAGCATGTCAGTTTGGCTTGCACCCCCGCGGACAAGCACTAGTCGCTATTAACACATGAGAGAGGGTTCTTTAGGTGTTCTAGGAGGCGTGGCTCTAGATGTCAGGGGAGGGACTGGCTGCGTCCGAAACCGCATACTTTCATACTATATAGTACACTAAAATCAGTATGCGAGCCGAGTAGTATGTCCGAATTCGTAGAATTGAAAATCAGTAGGCGAGAAGTACCCGGATGACTTACTACTTTCGCCGAGATTCTGAAGTGCGCATCCCATGCACGCTGCGCTATCCTATGATGCCCCGCGAGCAAATTCATGAATGGAAGTGAAGCGACGCAAATGACGGAGGTAGGTCTCGTGACCATGACAAAATGGCGAATGTAGTAAGTCCGAATTCCATTCATACTTTGCACATTCATACTGTATAGAACGAACTTTTCTAACGGCCGAGTAGTACGTTTACATTCAAATGCAGTACCTACTGAGTAGTAGGCGGTTTCGGACGCAGCCACTGTGATTCAGAGATGTATGCTAAGCTGTTAGCATTGTGGAAGATCACCTACTGCACCTTTAAGTCTTCTCATGACTTTTGCTAGGGCTGCACAACAAAACTATTGTCATGTGTATTTGTGCAGCATTCCAGCTTGTTTATTATTCATGTTAAATCTGTTCATCAACTACTATGGAGATTTCCGGTGTTTCTTGGGGGCATTTTTGGTGTTTCTATGCAACTCATGAGAGTGCCTTTGGAGAAGGTTTACTACTGATCACACAACTGTTTCCCTGACAATCATGAGTGCAATACTTATTTGATTTATCATGCAGCCCTATCTAATGCTATAGACTAGAGAAGCTAAATATAGTTGAGCTCACCTCAAAAAACCAGAACACTCTTGATTGAGTATATCTATATATACATACATGCAGTTCTTGGACAATGAAACTGAAACGCCCGCTTTTAGACCACGATAGTTTGTTAGTATAGTGTAGGGTAGGGATTCTCTAACAGATTTTAGCTCTAACTTTCCACAACACTCCTGCAAGGAGGTTTCTAGAAAGCCTAGTAAGAGCTTAATTAACTAGCCCAGGTGTGTCTAATTGGGGTTGGAGCTAAAATCTGCAGAACCCCTGGTGTACCACCTCTGTTTATAATGTAATGCAGCATCAATATGTCTTGGTAATGACAGATACCATTCCTGCACGGTGGTCAGAGGGGTTTCTTGCAGAACAGTGGCCAGGTTATTACATAATGCTGGAGGAGAAACATTTTATTACTCGCTCCTCCAAAACAGGGCTTAATAATAATTAGATCTGGAGACTGTGCAGGTCATGGTATATGTTCAACTTCACTTTCATGTTCATCAAACCACTCTGCCACCAGTCTTGCTGTGTGTATTGGTGCATTGTCATCCTGATTCACGGCTCCGCATTCAGGATACAATGTTTGAACAATCGGATACACATGGTCCTCCAGAATGATTCGGTAGGCCTTGGCAGTGATGCAACCATCTAGCACAAGTATTGGGCATAGGGAATGTCATGATATTGCAGCCCAAACCGTCCCTGATACACCCCCATGCTTCACTGTTTGCATGCAAATGTCTGGGTGGTACACTTCTTTGGGGCTTTTCCACACCGTAACTCTCCTGGATGTGGGAAATTACCCTAGATAATTATTAGGCATTCTGTGAAATTTTGATTCTTTTTCCCAAGTGATGTTTAACAAGGCACAGACATTTTCCACAGTATTTACTACAGTTTTTAAGCCTCGTTACTTTAAAGCAATTTTTAATGTCAATGTATTTAGCACCCTTAAGAAATGACTACAAATGCTACAGAAAAAAACAACTGTTGTACAATGACTTGAGTTATCAACTGAACTTGCCTAAATAACCCAATTAACCTAGTTATGTCTTTGAATTTCACTTTAATCTGAATTATGGTATCCTACAAAATAATATTATGAAAAATATTATGTATTGTCTTTAAAAGGATAAAGTTATTAAAACTATTGTGTTTGATTTATATTTAAATAAGTGATGAAAAAAATCTCTTAAACATCACTTGGGACTTCTTTATTTATCTATGAACTTATTATAAATGTATAAATAGTGTGTGTTTCTTTATTTTTTATCCTTTTTTCTTTCGCAGTGCTGGACACAAATGATCGTTTTCTTAGGAAAATCACGATTGGCCAGTCTCCTACTGAGAAGGGCTTCACCAGGACTGTGAGTATAACTCGTGTATAAAAGCAAAAGTTTCCAGGCACATTGTCCAACATGTACCTATATATATATATATCTATATATATATATATATATATGTGTGTGTGTGTGTGTGTGTGTGTGTGTGTGTGTGTGTGTGTGTGTGTGTGTGTGTGTGTGTGTGTGTATATTTATATATATATATATATTTATATATATATATATATATGTATATATGTATATTTATATATATATATATATATATATATATATATATATATATATATATGTATATGTGTGTGTGTATATATATATATATATATATATATATATATATATATATATATATATATATATATATATATATATGTGTGTGTGTGTGTGTGTGTGTGTGTATATATATATATATGTGTATATATATATATATATATATGTGTGTGTGTGTGTGTGTGTGTGTGTGTGTGTATATATGTATATATATATATATGTATATGTAAATGTGTATATATATATATGTGTGTGTGTGTATGTATATATATGTGTGTGTGTGTGTGTGTGTGTGTGTGTATATATTATGTAATATATATATTATGGGTGTAACGGTTCACAAAAATCATTTCTGGGGTTTACCAGCCTGGAAATGGCCAAAACCCCTCTAAAGCCAGGCTGTTCAACCAGCTAAAATCAGCCAACCAGCCTAGGCTGGTTTAAGCTGGATTTTTCAGCAGGGAAAGCATGTTTACCTATTCTGTCAGAAGACAGTAGGCAGTACCTGAGCGTTTTACTGGTATTGTGTTGCAGGCCCAGTTTGACATCACTGTTGCCAGTGAGATTATGGCAGTTTTGGCTCTCACTACCGGCCTGGAGGACATGAAACAGAGGCTAGCCAAAATGGTGGTGGCCACCAGTCGCAGCGGTCAACCTGTCACCACAGAGGACTTGGTATGTTGGTGATTAGTTTTACTTTATCTAAAAAAATGTCACGTTTCAGCCTGCTCTTATTCTGGAAGTTTTGTTTGTTTTAGGGAGTGTGTGGAGCTCTGACAGTCCTCATGCGCGATGCTATCAAGCCAAACCTCATGCAGACTCTGGAGGTGAGTGTTGTTGTACAGGCTTGTGTGTGTATTTAAGTTAATTTAAGTTCATCTGGGCATATAAAGGCCTTGAAGGCCTCATAACTAATAAAACCAAATTTTCCCAGATTAAAGGGTTTAAAAAATT
The DNA here is from genome assembly GCF_052040795.2 of Danio rerio. NCBI lineage: Eukaryota > Metazoa > Chordata > Actinopteri > Cypriniformes > Danionidae > Danio > Danio rerio. The sequence goes on along the minus strand of NC_141037.1, from coordinate 55,226,023 downwards.
GTTTAATTCTGGCCTGAAGACAAAATTTCAAGAAGCCCCTGCTGAAAAATCCAGCTTAAACCAGCCTAGGCTGGTTGACCAGGCTGGTTTTAGAGGGGTTTGGGCCATTTCCAGGCTGGTTTCCAGCCATTTTCAGCCTGGTCTTAGCTGGTCAGGCTGGAAAATGAGCAGCCAAATCCAGCTAAAACCGGCTTGACCAGCCTGGTTTAAGCTGGATATAGCTGGTTTTTGCAAGACTCCCACCTTGGCTAGGCTGGTCAAGCTGGTTTTAGCTGGTCATCTCCCAGCCTGACCAGCTAAGAAGGCTGGAAATGGCTGGAAACCAGCCTGGAAATGGCCAAAACTCCTCTAAAACCAGCCTGGTCGACCAGCTAAAACCAGCCAACCAGCCTAGGCTGGTTTAAGCTGGATTTTTCAGCAGGGGCACTTGACTGAACACCAAAACCAGAATGCTTTGTAGTAATTTTGCATTATTTTACTAAATAAAGTACTTTTTAAAGACTTTTTAAAATGAAACAACCACATCTTATTGACACTGAATGAGTCGAGGTGTCATTTTACTAGTGTTGCCATGCCAACACAGTAGTGATTTTACAAGCAGCAGAAAGTAAACTACATAGAAATGTCCTATCAGCGTATTTGAGCAAACTATGCTGGTGATCGTGTGCAGTACATGCCTGGATAAATATTAGTGCAGTCATAATACTGGAATTGTGTTACCAATTTGTACTGAAATTTAAACAACGTCCATCTCTTCCTTACATTTGAGCATGTACTTAAACACCACTGATTGGCCATTGGGTTCACATCGAACAAAAAACAAAAAAACTCCAGTGCCCTCTAGTGGACACATAGCAAACAGAACTTGCACATCAGCATAATATCCACTGAGTGGAAAATGTAACTGTTTTGATCATGGTGCATATGCAAGCCAGTCAATGGTGTGCTTTGCTGCTTTGGTCGGTGCAGCAACAAACTATTGAAATTGAGGGTTTTATAGCATGTGAACACCGCTTCAGACTGAGCAGTGCCTACAGATGGAACAGAACACTGCTGGACACCATGGTAGAGATTTGCGCCGGACTAAATTTTGAATCCCGCTCCCAGCCGCACCCGCCAGGTTTTAGCCCGAACCCGAACGCTCCCGCTTATATTAAGCATTTGTTGTCCCGCTGCCAGACCTGCCCTGTTTTCTACCCACCACGCCTGATCCCGCTAAAGAGCAGGGGGAGAACAAAACCGAAAACCACCCAGCTATACAGAGTCCAGACAGCCTATAACAAGTTCACGACACAACTCATAACTGAGCTTGGAATATTTAAAACAAAAATTAAAATAGTTGCAGTCAAAACTTACATTTGTACCGCATTTTAAACCATTTAAAATTAAATGTTTTTTATTTTTTTTTTCAGCTTAATTGTCCACTGTTAGTTTGCAAAAAAATAAAATAAAATAAAAACACGAGGTAATTTCCACAAACCAAGGTAAATATGTTCTTCAATGATGTAAACAAGCATCATTGGTAATGGACCAGTTATGAAAACTTGCTTCCCAACTCTTGTCTCTGCTTGACTAGTTGCTTATTTCGTGTCCAATCTTTCTCTGATGTGTTAAGCCTTTGTCTGCACAATTGTTTAGGGAAACCCTGTGTTTGTTCATGCTGGGCCTTTCGCCAACATTGCACATGGAAACTCCTCAATCTTGGCTGATAAAATTGCTTTGAAACTAGTTGGACCTCAGGGATTTGTGGGTAAGTTTTACAGATTATCGCTAACTTTCTGTTATAGTGATTGAGATTATTGTAATTTATTTGTAAAGTGAAGAACGTACATAATTGACAAATGTTGAAACTGAAATGGGTAAGGTAAAAGAAGGTAAAGGTTAAACAAACAAAAAAATAATAAATTCATATAAAACATTGGGTGGATGTAAATAAAGATGGAGTAAAGGACTGAAAAGATATTAACATAGAAAAGTGCACGTCAACAAATGTTAAAAAAAAAAAAAAAATGACCAGCTGTATATTCAAGGTTTCAAAAATTAAGGCACGATATACAGTTGAAACGTTTACATACACTGTATAAAAAGGCACATAACCATTTTAAAGTCAGAGGATAATGTGACTAAACTTTTTCTCTTTTAGGTAAGTTAGGATTATCACATTTGTTTCTGTTATGCTTAATTGCAGAATATTGAGAGAGAGAGAGAGATTTTGAAAAATTGTCATAACTTTGCTTGAAAGTCAAGTTTACATACAATAAGATTAATTAATAAGATCATCTGAGCCTCTGAAAGGGCTCAGACGAGGGTGTCGAGGTTTTGGAGGTTTCTGATTGGCTAATCGACAACATTTGAGTTAATTGGAGGTAAAACTATAATTTACAGTATATTATATACTGTATAACTGTATAATTTACAATATAATATTTAAGGAAAACCTCAAACACACTGCTTCCTTGTGTGACAACATGGGAAAATCAGCAAGCCAGAATCTATAAAAAAAGCCAGATTACAATTTGCTAAATTACACTGGGAAAACGACAATTTTTTGAAGACATGTCCTGTGGTCTGATGGAGCTAAGATTGAACTGTTTGGCCATAATGACCAGTGTTACATTTGGAGGAAGGAGGGGAAAACTTACAAGCCTAGAACACCATCCCAACTGTGAAGTATGGGGGCGGCAGCATCATGTTGTGGGGCTGTTTTGCTACAGGAGAGACTGGTTCCCTTCACAGCATAGATGGCATCATGAAGAAAGAACATTATGTAGAAATACTAAAGCAACATCTCAAGACATCAGCCAGGAAATTAAAACTTGGCCACAAATGGGTCTTCCAAATGGAAGCACACTGCCAAATTAGTTCAAATGTGCTTTAAGGATAACAGAGTGAATGTTTTGGAGTGGCCATCACAAAGCCCTGATCTTAATCCTACAGAAAATGTGTAGGCAGAGTTGAAAAAGCTTGTGCGAGCAAGGCAGCCAACAAATTTAACTCAGTTACACCAATTCTGTCTGGAGGAATGGGCCAAATTTCCTTCAAACTATTGTGAGAAGCTTGGATGGATACCCAAACCATTTGACCAAAGTTATACAATTTTAAAAGCAAAGCTATTAAATAAAACCCAAGGAAATGTGTGTAAACTTTTGACTGTCTAGAAATTAATCAAAAATTCTCAAAATAAATTCCCTCGTTATTCTGGCATTTAGTAAATGATTTAGGTAATCCTAACGGACCTAAAATAGTAAATATTTAGCAAAATTTACCATCAGACATTTTATAAAAAAATGGTTATGTTCCTCTTTTAGAGTGGATGTAAACTTCTGGCTTCAACTGCATATAAGATGTATTTTTGCTGACCTATGTACTTTTATTATCCCAAAAGTTTTCTATCAAGAGAAATAAACAATTAGTTTAGTGAGCTGGATCGTGTTCTGTGTGGACACGCTAATGACATCATAGCACAGAACTGCATTATAACAGCGGCATAATGAAAGCTATGCTGCTTTTGTTCCATGTCACGCTAATCTCTTATCAGCAATTGCTTCAGCTCTCTCATTTGGTTTCATGGCTTTCATCCGTAATCTGCTTTATACTAATATAATAATAAATGTTAAATACTTTAGCTCATCCATGAAGAGGATTTTTGCAGTAGTCCCGTAGGATATAATGAAGAAGACCATCAAACTACGACTTTGTTTGTTTTGAATACAAGCCCTCTAGTGGCAAGAAGTACGTACTGTGCAGTTAAAATCCATGTGAAGTTAATCCACTGAATAAAGATATGATGTTTTGGTACTCTTCAATCAAAATCTGATTATTTGCTCCCGCATTTTTCTCTGTTGATGTCAGTTAACTTAAGCCACAATATTCTTAATCACACTCCACTTACCAGTATTTCCCTACTCTATATTCGCTTTCCGATGGAAGTACATCAACACTGTAATAAATTCTATGTAACCCAGAGGTTGCTGAGACTTTTTATTATCAAAATGTATTGTCTGTTTGTTTGTCATGGATCCCATCAGTTTGGGTTCACCCTTGTTTGTTTGTTTGTTTTCTGACAGTCACAGAAGCTGGGTTTGGAGCAGATATTGGAATGGAGAAATTTTTCAACATCAAGTGTCGCTACTCTGGTCTCAAGCCTCATGTTGTGGTGTTGGTTGCTACAGTCCGAGCACTTAAGATGCATGGAGGTGGTCCAACGGTGGGTCTGATAATAACTCCTGTGTAGTGGAAGAAGGAGTTGATTTAATGGAGAATTGTGAATGCGTATGGAGTTGATGTTAACGTGCATTTCATTGTGTCTTTTCTATAGGTTACTGCAGGCACCCCTCTGCCAAAAGAATATATTGAAGAGGTACTGTATAATCATTTACATATCCGTCTTTTGAAATCCACCTTGAACTTTAGGCAGTGTTTGCAAGGATTTAAGCAGGTGGTTTTGAGTTGCTAGATTTATTTTAGGTCAAAGAATGGTCTATAATGAACTGAATTGCTGATGAACACCAAGTGATTGTGTCTCATCAGTTCAATCGTTATTTGTTTACGATAGATAGATGGATAGATAGATAGATAGATAGATAGATAGATAGATAGATAGATAGATAGATGGATGGATGGATGGATGGATGGATGGATGGATGGATGGATGGATGGATGGATGGAAGGTCTTATCCTGTAAAAACAACTGCCTAGATGTACATTATTCCACTTATATGGCTACTATACATAAAAGTAAACAATTAAAAAACATTTATTTAATTTCTAATTTATTTGCAGGTCAATTTATTTACCGACTCGTTCGTTAAACGTAAAGTTTGCAGAAAAAAATGGCTGAATGCAGCCTTCACTAACATTCTTTATTATTGTCACAATATGGCGGCAAACAGTCTAGATCAGGTATGGGCAGACTTGATCCTCGAGGGTCGGTGTCCCTGCAGAGTTTTGTTCCAACACTAGTCAAACACACCTGAACAAACTAATCAATGTCTTCAAGATCACTTGAACTCTATAGGGAGGTCTGTTTGAATAGGGTTGGAGCTAAACTATGCAGGACACTGGCCCTCCAGGATCAAGTTTGCCCACACCTGGTCTAGATCAGTGAACTTACAGATAAAAGTATAAGGGATAAAGCACATCCAGGCAGTTGTTATCACAGAATTAAGCCTGGCTTCTGTGTTGCATAAGGCTGAAGGCTTTTTTTTGCTAAAACAATCCCCTTGATGTACTTTTATCCTATTTTTTTTACATACTTGTCATGGCACTTTAAAATTAGTCACACGACCTGGTTCTAAGCCAAACTAGTTTAATCGTGTTTTAAAAAAAGACAAAGTTGACAGAAGCTAAAAAGGCTGAATGGAGCATACACTAATCTTTGTATTATTGATTCACGTGATGGCACCAAACTGTCAGAAATTGTGCCGTGACAGACAAGAATATTGATGTAAATGTGTTCACCGACAGTTGAGATGATTCAAAGTACCCAGATGAGTCTGCGTTATTGGTTTGAGGTTGTTATCTATGAATAACCTAACATGGAATGTTGTGACTGACCAAACAGAATCAAGTATTCAAGATATTTGTGTAATAAATATAAATTATTTAGGAATAGACTCACTAACGATCAAGATCAAGTACCTAGATTAACCTGTGATATTAGTTTCAGTGGTTACGTGGCTCTCTGTAATGTTTGATTCTGATTGTTCAGTCACAGCATTCCCATGTGTTACATCATAAATAACAACCGCTCCATTGAACCATTTTTTGTTTCTGTCAGCTCTGTTTAATAAAAGAATTACACATTCACAATTGTCACATTCATATAAGATGTTGTTTTCGCAGAATAAAGCAGATAAGCTTGTCTGTCTGTGAAAATAACCAGCTGGATGTACTTTATCCCGCTTATTACATGGCTACTTTTAACAAAATGTAAACTTTAGACATGGAACGTTGTCTGAGCTGTAATAGTTGATTAATTCTTAAGTCAAAGACAAAGCTGAGAGAATCAAAAGCGTCTGAATGGAGCATACACTAACCTACATTTTATTCAGTCACAAAAAGGTGCCAGCCGTCTAGAACTGTTATATCTAGTATTTTCACAGTTGAGTATTAGGGAAATCAGTGTAGTAATCTGCAATAACAACCTCCTGGATGTACTTTATCCCTTAAAGTATCACTAGAACTTTGTTGATTGCTAAAACCTCTTCAAACCCTAAAATATGTTGTGGCGTTCATGAAAGTACATTGACCCCTTACAGAACCTGACTCTGCTGGAAGCTGGATGTGCTAACATGAGGAAACAAGTGGAGAATGCTAAGCTTTTTGGAGTTCCAGTAGTGGTTGCTGTCAATGCTTTCAAGTAAGATTCCATCTAATATTTAAACATACAGTGTGTGATAGTTGACCATATGCATGGGTTTTAGGGCTATTTGAAATTTCAAGTGCAATGAGTTGGTTACAGCAGTATAGAATTGGCTAGATGCACAAGATGGTGCCAATGAGTTCCTATATTTTCAGTGGTACACGATATATTGGAATACAATTTATATGCAAATTGGTCATTTTTAAATGCTTTAGCCAAAGTCAGGCATCACAGTGGTTCAACATTATCACCTCCCAGAACTCTCTTGAGACTGTCTGCACTCCCAAATAGTTATGGCTGCTTTTATTACATTTGTCTTCATCTTCTGAAGTGCAACTAGTTTATTTTATAATAAAAAAGCCCACAGTGGCCTCTCCTACTCCAGAAAATTCCATTTTCTTTTTATTGTCTGCTGCCAGGTTATTAGCAAGTGGGGATTTTGTTTCCTTCAATTCATTGGATGGAAACTGTGCTTTATTCATAAATGTTTTCTGCAATATTGCAATTTCATTCATACATTTGAGTGGTGTATTCAGATAGGGTAACACTTTATTATGATGGTCCATTTGAGTATTAGTAGACTGCTAAATATCTGCTGATACTGCTTCTAAACAGACATTTAACTGACTATAAGAAACTTTGCAATTACATGTACACTAACCCTAACCTCAACCCAACAGTCTACTTATAATCTGATGAGAATTAGTTGGCATGTAGACGCAATATTACTTAAAGGGCACCTATGGTGAAAAATCTACTTTTCAAGCTATTTGGACAAACATATGTGTATATATAGTGTATAGACCATCATATTGGGGTGATATAAACACACCCAGTCCTTTTTTTTTTCCAATTTAACAACATAAAAACGGTGGACCAATTAGAGCGGTTTTCAGACCGACTTTACGTAGGAGTGCGGTCCCCCCGCCCACCGAATTGATTGACAGCTGCGCGCATTAACATGTCCCGGTAGTCACGTGTATAATCATGTCAACAAGACCAGGCAGACATACGCAAAGCAACCGGGAATAAAAGGTCTGTTCTGTTCGCTAGGATCAGCAATCATCATCATATGTGATTTAAGAGTAAGTTTCACATGTTTAAAGTGTTTTAAAACAGAGTATGTGTGTAATTAATTACAGCGTTTTACTTCAGCTTTACTTCATCAGCACAGCCGCGTGTCAGAACAATTATAAAAGACGCTACAATCCCGGTTTGTGGAAGTTAAATCAGGTTTATTTTGTACATTAGCATAATAGATATCCACACAGCAGTGGCGGTTAGCCTGTATCCTGTCACTTTTCAGTGCAAAAACAGTGCTAAATGCGCTCTGTCTGCCCGCGTGCGTGCGTGTGTGTGTGTGTGTGTGTGTGTGTCAGCTGTGGTGTGCGTGTGTATCTCTGTATGTATGTATGTGTGTGTGTGTGTGTGTGTGTGTGTGTGTCAGCTGTGGTGTGCATGTGGATCTCTGTATGTGTGTGTGTTTGCGCGCGCAAACTTTGTAACGATATTGTGTGTGACTCATCAATGCAACTCCACAACAAATTCTGATTAGTAAAGATTAGTTCTTACTGTAGTATTTCTCACAAACGCTACGTGAGACCTTCTTCCTTTAAGTCTGTCTGTTGTCTGACGCAGCCGAAAGAGGAGATTAAGGGCCCTATCATACACCCGGCACAGTGTGGCGCAAGGCGTGGCGCAGTAGTCTTTTGGTAGTTTCAGCTTGGCGCAAGGGAGGTTTTGAGGCGTTGCGCTACGCTGTTTAAATAGCAAATGCATTAGCGTTCATTTGTGCGCCCATAGGCGTTCTGGTCTAAAAAGGAAGGCGTTCTGAGGCGGACCACTGGCGCGTTGCTATTTTGAGAAACTATAATAGATTTTTCATTAGACCAAAACAAACCCGGTCTAAACTCCTGCGCAGAGTTGCGCCTCGCTTACGCACTGCTTAATACACACAAGAGAGCAATAGGCAAATATCTTTACATATGAAAAAATGTAAATATTAAGGATATATATAGGATATAATAAGAATAGATATAGGATATAAATATAAAGGATTAAAATATTACAAAACATATTATTTTCTAGCCCACATAAATATGAAAAATCACTGCTGTTATGTCTTCTTCATCTCGGGAGGCTTTTTCAGTTCATTCATAACAATTTGCTTTTGTATAATGTTATTATTATTAGCAGTATTATTTATTATATCCATATTTACATTTGTTTTATTAAAAACAAGCTTAGATTTGCCCACCTGTCAGGTTTTAGACCATATGGGGCAGAGCATGCGTTTTAGGATATAACACATTTTGTTGTTATTATTGTTCATTTATTAGTTTGCTGGAAATTAGAACTGAATTTAGAAATAGTTTTGAAACGAATATTTGCGCTTAAAAAACAAAATTAATTATTTATAGACTAATTGATGTCTGTGTGTAAAGGTTTCCCTATCTAAGAGCGAAAGTGAAAGTAGATCATTTATCTCTCATTCTCACGCAGTAGATGCTCTGTTTAACAGTTTTCTGTTAACTGTTTGCTTGTGAAATGCTCATTTTTTCCACTTAGACTTACTTTGCGTCCTGTAAATAGCGAATGCGCTCTTGGCGTGATGCAGCTGGCTCTTAAAGGGAATGGGAGATGAGAATCTAATTGGTTTATTCTCAAAACACACCTATAACTCATTAAGAAAATAAACTCAACCCTTTTAGACCATGCGCCACGGCGCAAGGCAGATTTCCCGTCCTTAAATTAGAAAAAACGCGTTCTGACATGCCCTGAAAGCGTTTGCGCCCTGCGTTTTTCGCTCTGCGCATGGACCGTCAAAATAGAGCCCTAAAGCACACGGGAAGGCACGTAGAAACAGTAGGTGGGCAGAACTCGCCTTAAAGGTGCAGTACAACAAAACCACCCCCTGCTGGAAATGTGTATAAAACAGGATCTTGTAAAAGGTATAATGAAAAATTTGATGGGTGTTTTGAGCTGAAACTTCATATACACAATCTAGAGAAACAAAAGACTTATATTAAATCTGAAAAAAGGGGTAACCTAGGTGCCCTTTAAATTCAACAAATGAACTCAGATGGAACTCAGACGGAAAACAGCTATTGTAAACAACTGAGAGGCAAACATGCTGTTATCTATCTAAAATGATAAGACTATTAAACTATAGATGTGGACAAATTTGTTGGTACCCTTCCATTTGAAGAAAGAAAACCCACAGTGGTCACCAAAATGTCTTGGAATTCGAAAAAAAAATAATGATTAATCAAAACATTTAATGAAAATCCAATATTTTAGTAGGGAAACTACTAAAACTAGCCTTGACCAAATTTAAGGGCACTAACAATTTTGTCCACGCCTCTTTACAGCATTTTCTGTTTTGTGCTAGACCCTGTAAATGAAGGTTTTGTATTGCTGATCTGCCATTCAAACTGAATCTTGCCATCTTGTGCAGGACAGACACACAGGCTGAGCTAAATCTGATCTGCAAGATGGCCAAAGAGGCAGGAGCGTTTGATGCCGTGCCCTGCTCTCACTGGGCTGATGGTGGCGCTGGTGCTGTAGATCTGGCTCGAGCTGTTCAAAGAGCTGCAGACCTGCCCAACAGCTTCCAATTTCTCTATGATGTTCAGGTAAAAATAAAGCAGAATGTTAGTACTGTTGCATTAAAACTTGCATTCATAATTGAGTCTGTTTAGCAACTTTGCCTGGTAGTCCATATTTTCTTTTCCACCCCGCTCTTTAGCACGATCGGGCATGGCGGGTAGAAAATGGGGCGGGGCGGGCAGCGGGACAACAAATGCTTAATATAGGCGGGAGCAGTCGGGTTCGGGCTAAAACCTGGCGGGAGCGGGATTCAAAATTTAGTCCCGCGCAGATCTCTAATTTGAATGTCTCTACAAAACTCCCCCCTGTTATTGCTTAGACAGGACACTCCTGCTGAAGGGCTTCAGAAATTGATGCTAACCTCATTTCTAAATGTAAATGTGATACTTTTATTCATAAATCAATTTTATGTGAAGCAATCTTAGTGTAAAAATAACAATCAGAAAATACACAGCAGGGAAAATAGGAATTGAAAGCATAATGTTTCTCAGAAAACAGGTCCTGTTCACTTAAAAATTTCACCAGATGTCAGTAACAACCCAAGTAATGCGTACATAGAAAGAAAACAAAGCTAGTTGGTTTCAAAATGTAGTTAATAAAATAAAATGATACAGGGGAGGAGTACTGAACTTTACTCTTGTCTTACAGTTACCAATAGCAGACAAGATCAGAATCATTGCGCAGAAGATCTATGGTGCAGATGACATTGAACTTCTCCCAGAGGCCCAACAAAAAGTGGAGCGGTACACCAAACAGGTATGAAAAGCAGCTCTTATTTGCGGGAATGAGGACCAAAAGACTTTAATTCTGTACGAAACTTTATTTTTTATTCAGTTTCTTCTTTTAAAGCAGTTTTTAACACTGTTAAATCAAATACAGTGTTAAATAAATAGTAAAACCGTAATATAATTTATATCTGCAGTATGCTTTTTCTTATCTTGGAACCTGGGAAAATGGAGGAAATATATTTCTGAATTGTTTCAGAGAGAATGTCTGATTTTGTTGCAATAAATAGATGCTCAGTTAGTAGATAAATCTATGTATATTTGTGGTGTAGTGGATCACAAATCTCATCGTTCAGATCACGCTACAGTATATTGGCACTGGTGGGAGACGTGCATTGACTCAAGGACGCAGGCCAAGTGTCTTACCAGTGATGAAACACGTTTGTATGAGGAACTACTTTCTTCCGCCACTCATTCACATCTACAGCAGAAAAAGTTGCTAATTCACCAACGTCACTACAGAGCTAGTGTTTGTATGATTCTCTTGCGTAATGTCTAAAATAATGACAAAACAGGTGATTTTGCTCACATTTTAAGTTTATAAGGCTGAATGCCTTGAAATGCCATCAGTCTACAAAGATTTTCCCAGTATTTCTCTGTTGCAATCAAAAAATCACAGTAATTAACCTTAAAGCCAAAACAAAGCAAACACTAGCAGATTACTATGGTATAAATACAGCACTACAACATACAAAACAGAGAGATCGACTTATGTCACTTACCTGTTCTATAATGATTTGATCAGCTGTAGTTTGAAATTTATGCTGAGTTTTTGTCTCGTAAGGTCTTATGCAGTCTCTGTCGCCATCTTGTGGAGGAACATCAACCATTAGATAGCCGGCAACACGCTGAATCTCCGTAGTCATATTTTGAAAACGGCACTATCCTTATAAATAAACTTTGTAGTTGCAGTCTAAAAATATAAAAAGCCTCAAAAGTAGATGATGTTGTCCAACAGCTGCAATATTTGTCAAACTATAGTGAGCTTAGTCTTCTGCTCATGTGGGCGTAGTAATATACAAGGGTGAAAAGGCTGTACGAGTGCTGATATTGCAGAATAGTCAATCAGCCAATCAGATCTGAGAATGCAATATATAAAGAGTTCTGTCTGGTTCTTAGATCTGATTAAATGACTAACTGCAAGGTTAAACAACTAGTGACAGAAAACATCTATATAAGAATCTAAGAAAGCACTTGGGCGTCTCCATAACTGCTTTCGTAATTATATTTTACAGGGATGACAAAAAGTGATATGAATGACGCGGAAAAACAATCTCTCTGCGCTCATAACAAATTTAGGATTTATTCACAAGAAAAAAAATTTCAAGTGCGTTCCAAACTGTGGGTTGTGATCAACCACAGGGCCGCAGTGGGACTCTGGACTCAAGCCTTAGACCGGCCCACCCCAGTCGACGACTGACTATATTAAAATAACGTTATTTCCAATTCAGTTTCTAATGACACTAACACGTCTTTTCAAGGACACAGCTGCTTTATAACTTCAAATGTGTTTCGTAAATTTGAAATATGAGAACATTAATTCTTTATAGATATCCTTTGTAACAGTCGTCACACAAAAAACTAAATAAATGTACCCCTACATAAGTAACCCAAACAGTATTATATGTCTTAACACTAAGAATAAATAAAAAAAAAATTACTCTGGGGAGGTTTGAACTCGGATCACCGGCGTCGTAATGCAATGTGCTAACCACCAGACCAAGATGGCACTGTTAAAATGTAGTGTTCGGGATAAACAATAAGTGGTCACACTTTACAATAACGTTCATTAGTTAATGTTAATTAATGCATTTACTAACATGAACAAACAATGAACAATGCATTTACCACTGTATTTGTTCATATTAGTTAACGTTAGTTAATGAAAATACAGTAGTTCATTGTTAGTTCATGTTATCTCATGGTGCAATAACTAATGTTAACAAGCATGGACTTGAATGTTAATAATGCATTAGTAAATGTTCAATTATGATTAATAAATGCTGTACATGTGTTGTTCATGATTAGTTCATGTTAGTAAATGCATTAACTAATGAACCTTATTGTAAAGTGCTACCCAATAAGTATTACACGGTTATCTGCTGCTATTGATGTCTAATCTTTTTCTCCCCTTTTTAGATTTTCTGATCAAGTTATGTCAGATTTATTAATGTAGTGAGTCATCTGATTTTCATTGAGCAGGTGTATTATTCATTAATGTTAATTAATATTCACTAAGGTGCCGCTGTTTGGGGTGGATTGATAGTTACATCATCATTAACCTGCTGGCTGCTGTTTGCTCATTGGGCTGCGAGAAAATAAATAAAAAGAGCGGAGCTGTGGCAAAATAATGAATAAAAAGAGTGAGGCTATGGTCAAATATATAAATGAATGAAAAAAGTGTGACTGCTGAGAGGGAAAGCAGGTAGGGACACCAGCCCTAACGGCCAAAAAACAGATCGGCCCACCGCAAATTCTCCCGGTTCTCTCGATTAGCCAATCCGGGCCTGATCAACCGTAATCTGTTACACCCCTAATGTATGTAATACTAATGGCGTGTGCACATGTACATAAATACTGTGTATACCTTTACAAATATATCTGAGATTATTCTGGAAGGAACTATATTAGGACTAAATGTAAACTGAAATTCTATGATTGTACGAAAAAGAAATGAGCCATTAAAGCTGGCATGCGCTAAACACAAACAAACAATTGCGGATGACCATGATTGGATGGTGGACATATTGTAGGACTCAGGGGTTGAGAGTATTTTGGGGAAAATGATCTCTTATAACATACTGTAGCATGAAGTAAGCGTAATGTTAAACAAACTGTTTTTGTCTCCCTCAAGGGTTTTGCGGATCTGCCCATATGTATGGCCAAAACTCATCTGTCTCTCTCACACGATGCTGAAAAGAAAGGCGTTCCTACTGGATTCGTTCTTCCCATTCGTGACATTCGTGCTAGTGTTGGGGCAGGATTCCTCTACCCGCTTGTTGGCACTGTAAGTAGCATAATACGAGCGTTCACATATTTATCTGCAGTTTCTCTAAACTTTTGGGGCCTTTTCGCAAGGAGTCCCTCATAAATATAATTCTGTGGTTTGTCATTATTATAATTATGAGGGATCCTTGTAAAAATGTTCCAGGCCCCAAACGTTTTAGATAATAATAGTTGTTTAATTAAAATACTGTGAAGTTTTAGTTAATTAAAACACTCTTCATTTGTTTCAAAAACACAGATTTCTTTACAATTTAAATGGGCATCTTTGGATTTTTTTATCTACTAGAGCACAGGTGTCAAACTCAGTTCCAAAAGGGCCGCAGCTCTGCAGAGTTTAGTTCCAACCCTGATTGAACACACCTGATCAAACTCATTGAGTCCTTCAGGCTTGTTTGAAACCTACAGGTAAGTGTGTTGGAGCAGGGTTGGAACTAAACTGTGCAGGGCTTCGGCCCTCCAGGAATTGAGTTTGACACCCCTGGTCTAGAGATTCTGTTGTCCTAAAAAACAAAACAAAACAAACAAAGTAAATAAAAATAGTACACGTACCTTTGGAATAGGAATGGTATTAAAACCTTAAAAATGGTATTAAAACCTTGACTTTTCCAAACTGCGATATACCTTGAAAATGGTTATCATCCCATGCCTAATTCTGTGAAAACATGCTTAATGTGATTTGTTCAAAATGCATTCAATTTTTGCTCTCTACTTTGCTTTTTTTTTAATCAAATATAAATGCAGATGCCGACTATTCCTGGTCTTCCTACTCGTCCATGTTTCTATGACATTGATCTGGATACTGAGAGTGGAGAGGTCATTGGACTTTTTTAAAAGAGGCCATTTTGTTGGGGTTGGTAATAATCTGTATCATTAAACGAAACCCATTTTGTCCATAAGATACCTCTTTTAATACAGTTGTATTGAATTCACAAATCTATTTCATTTTCTTGTTTTAGAGTACAGATATGATGGTCCCTGCAGGATTCCCTCCATTATACTGAAGAGCTCTGTCTATCTCTGATCTGAGATCATTGTTAATGTTGCAATAGAAGAGATGTCCATAATTGTCCTAATGTCATAATTTTTTACACTATTGATCTGTTACATTTGAAAATCTTTTCTAATAAATCAATTTGTGATGATACTGGAAGAAGCTGTCCTCATGTTGTGTTATTTATTTTTATTTTTCAAAGTGCAATTGTACTGCTACTATGATTATATATTATGTCTTAACAAAATCTGACCAGTTTGTGCCTGTCCAGGTTATAGATAAGCAAATTAAACATCATTGAAAATAAATTGACTACATATTGCAGTTATAGTTGTGCTACATAATGAAATTCTGGATACAGTGCATCCGGAAAGTATTCACAGCGCTTCACTTTTTCCACATTTCCAGTTTCAGGAGTTTTCTGTAGACCTCCGAGCAGGGTTGTTAAGAATTCCTCATAGATATATACACTAGATGTCGCCTGGCCTATTGTTGTCTATTGGACGGAATGCGTCAATAGCGCCGCCATCTTGCTACAGGGTAGCGCTCCTTTGAAATCAATGCGGGACCAAGGTACAGTGGGGGACTGTGGCCATGCAAAGCCAGAGATATACACATATATCTGTGATCGGGAGTTTTCCTGGATGTTAGTATGTAATTTTTTTTTCTAATTACGAAAATTATAATTTTACATCACTTTTCTACATTGATGGATCAGTGACCGCACGGGCATTCCTGACAAAAAGCTTGTGTTTGTGTGTATAGAAATGTACTATTCACCCTCCCTGTTAAATTTAATCTAATCATGTCCTGAAACACAGCTCCTCTCCTGCTTTCACTTCTCATGCTGACGGAGGGAGCGATTCGTTTGTGAATGAATCCCCCGAACGATAAACGTTACCTGATTAGCACAAAAGTTCAGAACATACAAAAACAGAAAAAAAACATAATATTACCTATGAAATGTTCTGCCTTTGTGCTTTGTTTTCTTTGTTTGCTCGTTACTACACCCGTAGACAGCGCTAAAGTCCCGCATCTTCACGTAATAACACAGTCTTGACTAGTGCGGTTGAATGACATTTGTCCTGGGAGCACTGTACCAATGTGGCGGCGCTATTGACGCATTCTCAGGGTCCCTATGCGATATCTAGTGTATATATCTATGGGAATTCCTAACTAAAGAAGGTGTGTTTATGACTCTTTGGAACATCTCGATTATTTGGATCAGCTGTGTTTGATTAGGGTTGGAGCAAAACTGTGTAGAGCTGCTGCCTTCCAGGAATTGAGATTAAGACCTATGACGTAGCAGGCCCATAGCCAGCCTGGTTTTTCCTCAAAAAGTGGACCTTTTTGCAGTCATACACCTCAGCTTCTATTTAACTATGAGATTTAAATGCTGCATTTTAGTGACATTTTAAGCAGTACTTTTTTTGCTGGAATAGCTAGTCAGATGTCATCATAACCACACTTTTTGATGTACTGTAAATGTGCAATAAAGAAATTAAAACAAGTCTAATTTTTAAAATACAAATTTATTACATCATATATCATTAGGGGGGAAAAATGCAGCCTACTGTCATTTATTAGACAAAAAAACAAACTGGCCAGCACATTCAACTCTCCTCAGTCACAATTTGGCCATTTTAATAAAAAATAATAATTAAAACATAATAATAATAAGAACAACAATAATAATAAGCGGTTCATTCCACTGTGGCGACCCCAGTTTAATAAAGTGACTAAGCCAAAAAAATGAATTAATAATATAATAATATTAAAACAATAATTATGAATTCTTCAGAATTTTTCTAGCCTCTTTGGTAAAAAAAAAAGTACATTTGAAAATTCCTGGATATCAACAACAGCCAAACAATATTCAAATTAATTTAATTTGGTCGCTTCTGGTGCTTCACACCTTTACATTGCTCATTATTATTTCGGAAATAAGGTCAAAGGTTTAGAATAAAGTTACCTGTAAAATATTTTGCTTTCTCTGTTTAAAAACAAAACAGTAGTGAAAGAAGACTTTTACTACTGTCAAAGGGATTCGAATTACTGGCCAGAGTTATTTAAAATGACACTTTATTACAATATATATTAAATATAAATGTTATATTAATTATATAAAAATATATAATGTTAAATTACATAAAATAATTAAAAGGACAAATTCTGGACAGGCATGTGTGGATTCATTCATTCATTCATTTTCTTGTCGGCTTAGTCCCTTTATTAATCCGGGGTCGCCACAGCGGAATGAACCGCCAACTTATCCAGCAAGTTTTTACGCAGCGGATGCCCTTCCAGCCGCAACCCATCTCTGGGAAACATCCACACACACTCATACACTACGGACAATTTAGCCTACCCAATTCACCTGTGGGGGAAACCGGAGCACCTTGAGGAAACCCACGCGAAGGCAGGGAGAACATGCAAACTCCACACAGAAACGCCAATTGACCTGAGGTTTGAACCAGCGACCTTCTTGCTGTGAGGCGACAGCACTACCTACTGCGCCACTGCCTCGCCCACATGTGTAGATATCAGAGCATTTTAAAATCAGTGCAATAGGGTGGCATCATAGGTATTTACATTACATGTCGCCTACTCTATTGTTGTCTATTGGAAGAAATGTGTCAATAGAGCTGCCGATTTAGTACAGGGTAGCGCAACAGGGTTATGAAAATTAAAATTTTGCATCACCTTTCTGTATCGATGAATAAGTGACCACACGGGCTTTACTGACAAAGAGCATGTGATTGTGTGCATGGAAATGTATTATCCTCCCTCCCTGTTAAATTTGATCTGTGTCCTGAAATACACCACCTCTCCCGATTTCACTTCTCAATCTAAAAGAGGGAGTGATTCATTCGTGAACCATTAATATCAATAATT
Organism: Danio rerio; assembly: GCF_052040795.2. Classification (NCBI taxonomy): domain Eukaryota; kingdom Metazoa; phylum Chordata; class Actinopteri; order Cypriniformes; family Danionidae; genus Danio; species Danio rerio. Next base: position 55,208,373 of record NC_141037.1, on the reverse strand, counting down.
TAGGGTGAAAGGCATGCACATAGAGGTGCAGACACTATTAAAGTTACTTTTAAACTAGCCGAACTTCACTAATACAGCCAACAATATTACAAGTTTCTGGCACCACAGCATCTTGTTGTCATATTTCATTTGCATTGTTTGCTGATTTTTTTCAACGATACTAGCATTAGCCTGGAATTTAGTGCAAGTTGGTGCTACTTTGCCTTTTGGCTAACGCAGTAAGTGACTGTAATCATCAATAATGTTACTTGTTGTCAGACCTGGAGTTTCAAGCCTTAGACCGGCCTACCTCAGGTCATGACTGACTATATTAAAATAACGTCATTTCCAATTCAGTTTCTAATTATACGATCACGTCTTTTTCAAGAAAACAGCTGCTTTAGAACTTCAAATGTTTTTCATAAATATTGTAGTTGCTAAATTTCCAACACTGTTCTTTAAAGCAGGGGTCACCAATCCTGGTCCTGGAGGGCCGGTGTTCCTGCAGGGTTTAGCTCCAACTTGCCTCAACACACCTGCCTGGATGTTTCAAGTATACCCAGTGAGAGCTTGATTAGCTTGCAGGTGTGTTTGATTAGGCTTGGAGCTAAAATCTGCTGGACATCGGCCCTCCAGGACCGAGATTAGTGACCCCTGCTTTAAAACATCACAATGTCCTTTCCTGCAATATCTGAATATATATTCTGTGCAAAATTCTTTATAGATATCCAGTCCTTTGTAACCGTGGTCACACTAAAATTAAAATGTATACACCTACATAAGTAAGCCAAACAGTATTATATGTCTTAACACTAAAAATGAGGGGGGGGGAATTACTGAGGTGAGGTTCGAACTCGGGTCTGTGGCGTCATAATGCAACATGCTGACCACTCAACCAAAATGACACTATACATTTAATTGATGGTTTACGTCATGTCAATTGTGTTCATGTCAGATTTATCAACGTGAATCATCTGATTTTCATTGAGCAGGTGAAATATTATTTATATTTTTATTCAAATTCTTATATTTACTAAAGTGCTGCTGTTTGTGGTCGACTGCTACGTCATCAATAACCTGCAGGCTGCATTTTGCTCACAGGGCTGCGAGAAAATACATTTTAAAAGAGCGGAGCTGTGGCAAAACAATGAATAAAAAGAGTGAGGTTATGGTCAAATAAATAAATGAATGAAAAAAGTGCGAATGCCGAGAGTGCAAGCAGCTAGGGACACAACAAAATGCATCCTCATAATGGTTTTGGTCTTGACTAGTGTGGCTGAATGATATTTGTCCTGGGAGCACTGTACAAATATGGCGACGGTATCGATGCATGCTCGGGGTTTGTATGTGATATCTAGTGTATTAATCGCATAATTGCTTCACAGCACGAAGGTCGCTGGTTTGCGTCCCAGCTGCATGAAAAAAAAACTGCACAATACGCTCTAAATATAAAAACTGCCTTGGAGATCATGCAGCTCCATCAAAGAATTGTCCCATCTGGGGACATTAAGGAGAAAGAAATACAAAAAATTAAACATACAAGGAAGATGAGTTATCTTGAAGCTGGTAAAATTGTTGAAGGATTCCCTGCCTTTGAACTGAATAAGTCGAATTCTGCTGTAGTCACACCAAAGACACAAACAACAAGTTGTCAGACGGATCTAACTTGGTTATCCAAATTCAACTTCCCAAAAAACAAAGAGTGTGTACATTCGAACTGGTCTGATTCAAGACTATCTAGAACAGAGAGAATCAAAAGTGAAGAAGAAAACTTCAAGCACAGCAACACAACAATCAAATCGAGATGAACGTGGATTATGCCATACGACCATACACAAACATCACAATTTTCAGGGTAGACTGGTCACAGGAGGTAGCATTTAGAAAGGGAAGAACGCATATTGAGAAACAGCCTGTGCTTTCCAGCTAGAAAATGTAATAGATTTTGTAAAAGATTTTTCATGTGATTTTTTTTTTCTCAGACCCTGCTGAAAAATCCAGCTTAAACCAGCCTAGGCTGGTTGGCTGGTTTTAGCTGGTCGACCAGCCTGGTTTTAGAGGAGTTTTGGCCATTTCCAGGCTGGTTTCCAGCCATTTCCAGCCTGGTCTTAGCTGGTCAGGCTGGAAAATTACCAGCTAAAACCAGCTTGACCAGCCAGCCTGGTTTAAGCTGGATATAGCTGGTTTTGGCTGGACTCCCAGCTTGGCTAGGCTGGTCAAGCTGGTTTTAGCTGGTCATCTCCCAGCCTGACCAGCTAAGACCAGGCTGGAAATGGCTGGAAACCAGCCTGGAAGTGGCCAAAACCCCTCTAAAACCAGCCTGGTCGTCCAGCTTAAACTAGCCAACCAGACTAGGCTGGTTTAAGCTGGATTTTTCAGCAGGGCAGCAACAAAACAATCAAATCGAGATGAACGTGGATTATGCCATACGACCATACACAAACATCACAATTTTCAGGGTAGACTGGTCACAGGAGGTAGCATTTAGAAAGGGAAGAACGCATATTGAGAAACAGCCTGTGCTTTCCAGCTAGAAAATGTAATAGATTTTGCATGTAAAAGATTTTTCATGTGATTTTTCCTCAGACCCTGCTGAAAAATCCAGCTTAAACCAGCCTAGGGTGGTTGGCTGGTTTTAGCTGGTTGACCAGCCTGGTTTTAGAGGGGTTTTGGCTATTTCCAGGCTGAATTCCAGCCTGGTCGTAGCTGGTCAGGCTGGAAAATTACCAGCCAAATCCAGCTAAAACCAGCTTGACCAGCCAGCCTGGTTTAAGCTGGATATAGCTGGTTTTGGCTGGACTCCCAGCTTGGCTAGGCTGGTCAAGCTGGTTTTAGCTGGTCATCTCCCAACCTGACCAGCTAAGACCAGGCTGATAATGGCTGGAAACCAGCCTGGAAGTGGCCAAAACCTCTCTAAAACCAGCCTGGTCGACCAGCTAAAACCAGCCAACCAGCCTAGGCTGGTTTAAGCTGGATTTTTCAGCAGGGTTTAACGTCGATTTCCACTTCATTTAAAAACTGCAATTAAGATAATTAACTAATACAGTCATACACTATTACAAAAAGCTAAAATATCAGCCTTAAATTATAAATACTGTGAGTGGTAATGCTGTAATTTTTCTACAAAAAGAAATAATAGAATGAAAGCTTTTCTGTATTAACAAATGAGTGATTTAGCACATGAGCTCTGAAGATTATTACCCTTGCAATCATCCATTTTTTATAACATTCAAGGTAATGGAGACAGAAGTATGCTTAATAAAACATGGCCTTGAAACTGATACGCTTTCTACAATTTCCATGGTGCTCAATGGAGTGTAGTTAGTTTTTATCTCTTTTTTTTTTTTTTTGAAATTCTTTGTATTATACAGTCTGTATCAGACAGTTCATGCAA